>NC_044326.1:127328961-127496461 GCF_007399415.2 Gopherus evgoodei | reverse complement strand
TCTTCTCTTCTGCAGACTAAATAATTCAAGTTCCCTCAGCCTCTCCTCATAAAAGTCATGTGCTCCAGCCCCCTAATCATTTTTGTTGCCCTCTACTGGACTCTTTCCAATTTTTCCACATCCTTCTTGTTGTGTGAGGCCCAAAACTGGACACAGTACTCCAGATGCGGCCTCACCAATGCCGAACAGAAGGGAATGATCACGTCCCTTGATTGGCCAGCAATGCTCCTACTTATACAGCCCAAAATACTATTAGTCTTCTTGGCAACAAGGGCACACAGTTGACTCATATCCAGCCTGTTGTTCACCATAACCCCTAGGGTCAGGGGAAGGCAAACTTTTTGGCCTGAGGGCCGCATTGGGTTTTGTAAATTGTATGGAGGGCCAGTTAGGGGAGGGGGGTGACAGCGAGCGAGCTGAGGCTGTGGGGGAGGAGGGCGCCTGAGGGAATGGGCCGGGGGCTAGCCTCCCAGGTCAAGAGCTTGGGGGCCAGGCAGGACAATCCCGTGAGCCAGATGTGGCCTGTGGGCTGTAGTTTGCCCACCCCTGCCCTAGGTCCTTTTCTGCAGAACTGCTGTCTAGCCATTCAGTCCCTAGTGTGAAGCAGTGCATGGGATTCTTCCACCTTAAGTGCAGACTCTGCACTTGTCCTTGTTGAACCTCAGATTTCTTTTGGCCCAATCCTCTAAATTTGTCTAGGTCCCTCCGGACCCTATGCCTACCCTCCAGTTTAGTGTCATCTGCAAACTTGCTGAGAGTGCAATTCATGCCATCCTCCAGATGATTAATGAAGATATTGAACAAAACCAGCCCCAGGACTGACCCTTGGGGCACTCCACTTGATACCAGCTGCCAGCTAGACATGGAGCCATTGATCACTACCTGTTGAGCCCGACAATGTAGCCAGCTCTATCCACCTTATAGTGCAATACTACATGCATTTTCAGTAGGGAGCAACACACGAATGAAGCAGTCAACCTTCTATTTAAATTGCTTCCCTTTGCCAAGATCAGAAGTTTTCTTTTTTGCTCTGCACTTCAGACACAGCTTCTTCTCCCATTTCCTATCACAGCCAGAAATGGGAAAGTAGCTCACTCCCAAAGACCTAAGATTTGATACAAGCCAAAGGCGGGTCCATCCACAGTCACTCATCTAGCAGTTGTGTGCGCTGAACATTAACCAGGACAATGCTAGAATGCAACCTTCGTGGAATAAAGGGATCAATGAACACCCACTCAAAATCATTCTTTAAGATCTTTGATAGGACAGAGAAGTTACTTACCAGTAACTGCTATTCTTCAAGAATCACCACTATGCATTCACACTTGTGGGATATGGCACCTATGACACTGAGTTGTGGAACTGCCTTGAAAAGCAGTGTCTACTGAGGGGATAACAGAAGAGATCTCAGGTCAGTGACAGTTGTCATCCTAACTCTAGAGAAGTGCAGCACCTCAGTTTCTTCTCTTAAAGGACACAGTTCTGAAGTTACACAGAATTCTGAGGCAGAGGGAAAGGCAGCAGATAGTGTGAACGCACAGAGAACTCTCAAAGAACAGTTACTAGTAAGTATCCTCTCTCTCTTTTCTTGTAGGACCTGTGCGCATTCCCCAGTTGTGGGATTAGAAAGGAGTACTGTACCAGGTGAACAGTGGTCAAGGAGTTCTAAGCTAAATGTTCTGTAATACTGCTATCCCAAACTGGGCATCACAGCATAATGCTAACTCTAAGCGCAGGCCTATACTACTCGCCGGATCGGCAGGTAGTGTTCAATGTATCAGGGATCGATTTATCGCATCTGGACGTGATAAATCGATCCGCTAATAGATGCCCATACTCCACCTCAGCAGGAGGAGAAAGTGCAGTCAACGGGGACGCTGCGGCAGTCGGCTTGCCTCTGTGAGGACGGCCAGATAAGTTGAACTAAGGTACTTCAACTTCAGTGACACAAATATCATAGCTGAAGTTGCGTCACAAATATCATAGCTGAAGTTGCATATCTTAGTTCGAACCCTCCTGCTAGTGTAGCCCAGGCCTTAGGAGCAGAACCTAGTGGAAGCATGCACCAAACTCCACTTTGCAAATCTCCACTAGGGGAGCATGTCTAAGGGCTAGCACTGATATTACAGTGGCTATCATGGCATGGGTTTTTAAATCAGGAAAACATTAACTTCCTAGCTAAGATGCAGCAATGTTTTCTACTGTTCCTAAACCAGTGTGAAAGTCTGGCTGGTGATGGGTTCTCCCTGGCATCTCCTCCTATATGTTAGGGGGGAAAAAAAAAAAAAATCAAATAGGTTAAGAGCTTAGAGTTTTCCAGCTAAAAACAGAGCACCCTTTCTGCATCTAGGCCATGCCTCCCCTGGACGGAAATGATGTCTCAACACAACTGACAGGAGGGATATGCATTGAGAGAGATGGAAACCAGAGACCTAAGGCATGAAGCTGGGATGGGGCCTAGCTGACCACAGTACAAGGTGGTGCAGCCACCAAAACACTAAGCAGACATATTTGCTATCAAGAAAGTAGTTTAGATGGATAGATGCTTGAGAGAGGCTTGAGTAGGGGGTTCTCAAACTGGGGGTCGGGACCCCTCAGGGGGTCATGAGGCTATTACATGGGGGGGGTCGCAAGCTGTCAGCCTCCACCCCAAACCCCACATTGCCTCCAGTACTTATAATGGTGTCAAATATATAATGAAGTGTTTTTAAATTTATACTGGGGGGTCAGGAGGAGGGTGTCAGAGGCTTGCTATGTGAAAGGGATCACCAGTACAAAAGTTTGAGAACCACTGGGCTTGAGCAAAAGGCCCATAAGGAAGGCCCATTAGCTTCATTAGGAAAAGATTTAAGTTCCATGAGGGCAGAGATTCCCTAATGGGGGGAGGGAAGAAGCGGTGAATGCATTTACCATGCCCTTAAGGAACCTGGAGACTGTAGGGTTTGTCCTTAATACAGAAGAGGCAGATGACAAAAGCCCACAGGTAAGGTTAAGAAAGGCAACCTTGACAAGGGTTAGATGATGGGGAGGAAAGGTGGGGAGAAGAGACAGAAAATTACAATAGGATCATAGGAACAGCAAGAGGGAAATCAGTGGAAGAATCTGCTCATTGTATAGATATTTATACACAAATGCAAGTACAGGTATTAGTACATAAGCTAAATTACTCAACTGACGTCAGAGACTTCGGGGATAAATCTCATGACTGGAATACTGCTATTGAGGGGTATAGCTTGTTCAAGAAGAACAAGCAGGGGAAAAGGGAGGAGGTATTGCATTACACATCAGAACACATACACTTGTTGTGAGGTGCAGGAGGTTAGAGGCAGACCAGTTGGAAGTCTCTGGGTAAAAATAAAGAGGGGGGGAAAGGAAATAGAGATCAAATTAGGAAGGGGAGTGGATTAGGCATTTCAAGAACAGAAATATCCAAAACAACACACCTGCTAGTAAGGGAGGACTAATTACTCAGACATTTATTGAAAAAATAATAGTGCAAACCACAAAATTTCCAGTAAGTTTTTGCAATGTATTGGGGAAAACTTTGTTTCAGAAAGTAGAGGCAGTAACCGGGGAAACAGCCATTTTAGACTTGGACTGTGACCTACAAGGAGGAACTGGTTGCAAATCTGAAGTTGGAAGGTAGCTTGGGTGAAAGTGATGATGAAATGACAGATTTCACAATTCTAAGAAATGGAACAAGTGAGCACAGCAGAATAAGGACAAAGGATGTCAAAAAGGCAGGCTAAAAAACTTTCAACTTCATTCTTCTGATGGTTAGAAACCTTTGTCTAATTACAAGCCTAAACTTATTGATGGCCAGTTTATACCAGCTTGTTCTTTTGCGGGAAAGCAAGCATTAAGCTGGCTAGTAGTATTAACAAGTGGACCCCACTCCAACTAAGATGGCAGCAGTTATGGGGAATTAAACTGCAAGGAGTCCAAGTTAATTGATGCTGGAGCATCTAGCTCCAGAGGAGTGTGCAGAAGAGGTGACAGTGGCGCTCAACAATCTTCAAGCGACTGATGGGTCAGAGTACAAAAAAAGGGAAACTATCTTGGCAATGGTGTCAAGCATGGAACAGGTACTGAGGTTGGCACCTCCTGAGTTAGTGACAAGGCTATTGAGGTCTTGGTAGAAGGCACTGATCTTGTCTTCAGTGCCACTTTGGATACATTCAATGCTAAATGAGGGATCTGCTCCCAGTAGAGCACAGAGAAAATTATAACCTTGAATCTATGGTAGAACGTGTCATTAAGGCTGAAATGACACAGTGCATCTTGGGTCCAACATCTTGGCTCTAATGTCAGAGGATCTCAGCACAGAGGCTGGTCTTGGTAGCCTTCATGGGCCCATCAAGGTATCAGGCTGTAGGGCAGTGAGAAGCCAGATGAGCTTGGAACCTCATGTCTCCCACATCTGGTGCATGAAATGAATGTGCAACAGACCATAATGGCTTTACCAAATGGGCTTCACCCAGGCACAGGAGGCACCAAAAGTGAGTAAAAATCTTAAAGCCTCTGCAGGGATTAGGGCCCAACACATTTACAACAAAGGATAAGGAAAGGGTCATGTACACTGTACTAGCTTTTA
The DNA here is from genome assembly GCF_007399415.2 of Gopherus evgoodei. Lineage (NCBI taxonomy): Eukaryota > Metazoa > Chordata > Testudines > Testudinidae > Gopherus > Gopherus evgoodei. The sequence goes on along the minus strand of NC_044326.1, from coordinate 127,491,867 downwards.
GTGTGGTGTAGGTTAGTTAAGAAAGATTGAAGGTAGGCTATATGAAGATTTAGTGTGAGGACACAAAAGTAAGTTCCATTTGCTCTCTGTGGTGACAGATAATCGAAGGCAATTGGGAGGTTGACTCCCCATAAAATAGGACGAGCTCTCTTGTGAATCTTCCAGTGGGCACAGCTTTTCAAGGCGTTTCACAGTTCAACACCAGAGGTGGCATATAACAGAAGAGAAAATGTACAGAAGCCATCAAAATGAAGGGATAGTCACTGAAAAAACCTGCATATCCCAAGTGTGTACCAGCAACACGTATGGTCAACTGCTGCCATGAATACTAAATGTCAGAAACTCAAGATCAAGCCAAAAACCAGGTTTCTATGAGATCAGGGGAGTGAGCACAAGTATGGATATATTTTTGATTCCGGCTTCCAAGAGCTTAAACACTAAACATGATTTAAAATACCCGTGTAGGGCACTTTAAGTCATCTGATATCCCTTCTCACTGTACAAGTTTAAAACAGAAGTCTGGTAACACTTTGTATACAAAGCTCAGTACTTACTGCTATAGTCACCATATCCATAGTAGTTGTTGTAACCAGTGTAGTCATATCCTCCATAGCCACCGTACCCTGGGCTGTTGTAGCCATAGTTGCCATATCCCTGATTCCAGTAGTTGCTATATCCCTGGTTCCAGTTTTGACTGGGGCCTGAAGCACAGTAGTACATGGCCAAAAAATCAGAATACTGAAAGAGTATAGACACCTTTCTAAAATTAGTAAGAAGTTAAGTACAAACTTACCACCACCTCTTCCACGGGCTCTCCCAACAAATCCTCCTCTACTTCCCCATTGCTGTTGCTGCTGATACTGTTCCTTTGACATGGCTACTTTTATTTCACACTAGAAGACCAAAAGTTAAAATCAAACCTAATTGGGAAAAAAGCAGTCTTTAAAGTAATTTATAGCCAAATGATTGTAAGTCAGTACTTTAGTTAAGAGATGAACGTAGAATACAAAAATAGTCACACTGGAGACTTAGGAAAAACAACAAATAACTTCAAGCTAAACAGTTACCTACTCTAGTTCATAACATGTGAAAATTCAGTGTTTCATCACTTCTGGCATAGACACTAATTCTTAAAGGAACTGTTGAAAATAAAATTGAATCTAATCTTTCAGCTTTTCCTCTGGTTTACTGACTGTATAGCCTTAGAAAGTTTGGACCAGATTTGAATTATGAAAGCATCAGTAGTTTTATTCAGTTATGTTTTGAAAGCTCAATTCAGCTGTCAGTATATAAACAAACATGTAAAACTTAAGCTTTCATTTTTACATTATTTTTGCTATTGGCGATACTTACACAAGTGATGCAATTTCTGAACTATATAGTCCACGATTTGCTAGTAAGCATGTTTCCATTTTGCTTTAGTACCAGTTCGAGACAATTTTCACCGGCTTATACTCCACTTAAGTATTTTACTAACAAGAAAGCATTTGCAAGTGGTTGAACAGTTAAACCAGGATGCAAGTATGATATTGAGTCAAAGAAACAATCCATTCCAAAATTATAGACAAAGTATATGTGGTAGAAGAGGGCAGAGAAGGCTGTGGAAAGGAGAGAGATTCCAAGGTTCTTAAAGGAGGCTCTGGTGGGCCCTGAAGAAGATGAGGGGTAAGTCTCACCCTGAGGGGGGAGAGGGGAGGGAGAGGAGAGGAGAGAAGTTGGTGCACGGAGCCCTACCAGTGGGAATTCAGGGCTCTGGGGATAAGTGAGTGTGCTGAATGAAAAGGATGACAAAGCGTCTAAGGCCAAAACCTTGTTGGAAGCAAGACTGGCATAGGGCCCAGAGTCTCTGTTCCAGAGGAAGACATGAACAGTGGTCATGTCATCAAAAAAAATCTAGGCACACTTGGAGCTTATATAATACAAACACTGATGAGCTAAATACTTTGTATAGCTAGACCATACATGTCCAGGATACTATCACAAATAAAATGGAGGCAGCTCTTAATGTACTCCACACACAGGAAATTATTTGCTCTGTTACAACAAGCAATTTAAAATTCCTCTAGTAAGACTTTAACATACTTTACTAAGACCGACGTTGTGGTATTTTTTTTCCATTATTTTCTTCACTGGTTCTTCATCCTTGAAAGTAATAAAGCAGAATCCACGCCTTTTGTTGGTTTTGTTGTCCATAGGAAGCTCTATAGATTCCACCTGGTGAAAACAAGTTAGCATATTTCAATGTCAGTCTTTACCAAATAACCCTCCATACTTTGTTTAAAATCAGATAATCACATAAAGTTACATCTGCATAGCTCATATTAGTTAACTGAATATATTTAACCAATATATGCAGGTATCAAGTTTCCAGGCACAGGCATTTTGCTCTCACCATATATGGAAACTGAAAGTAATATATACCTATATATTTCATGTTCACATTCAAATTTAAGTTACATGTTTAAAGAGTCTTTAATAATTACAATCAGCATGATTTGCTTCACCATATTTTTCAATCAAGTATTTCTAATTTCCAGGAGATGTCGTTCCAGTTTCATGGCACCTATCCTGGCACTAAAACTATATTATAAAGAACAATTTTAGATCCTGAGTTTAAGAACTTGACTGCAAATATACCAGTGTAAGTAAGGAAATGTCCAACATATCTCCTTACCCAAGTTACAAAGTAGGTTCCAATTTAACACAGACCAGTTAAGGTCCACAGTACATTACAAAGTGAAACTACATTTGTAATCAGGGTAGAGCACAACTAGTTGGTGACCAGGTTTCTTGACTGTTGTGTTGATGTGGGCTGAAGGGTTCATGTTAGCAGGATATGCCAGGTCAGTGGGGAATAGGCAGCCATTTAAGCCAGCTTTATAGAATTTATGGAGGTTCACCAGCACAAAAGATACTTTTGCCTACATTTACCATGAAGATAAAGTTAGAAACTAAAGCAGAAGTATTTTACTCCCCTTTCAAAAAAAGGTCTTAGCCCACTGGGTGAACAGCATTTTCAAGGCAAATCTGAACTGCTTTAGAAACCAAGATTAGATTCCCACTTAGTCTGAAAAATTTCAAACACTCTGTAGTTAGGTCTAGAGTATACATTGGCCAGGCAAATGATGTTAAGCCTCAACATTTTAAAAACATGCTTTAAAGCAGTACCACTGTCAAAATTAGAATGTTTCAATGTCAGAAGCGACTCAAAATGGAAATGGATTAAACAGCTTTTGTCACATACCTCACCAAAACCTCCAAAATACTCCCTTATTTTCTCCTCAGGCGTATCTGGAGATAGTCCACCAACAAAAATCTTTTTAACAGGTTCTTTTGTTTTCATGGCTTTAGCTCTTTTTGGATCAATCACTTTTCCATTCAGTTTATGTTCTTTTTGGTCCATGACCTACAAAATTTGAAGTTAACAGCATTTTGACTTTTCAAACTAACTAAATACTTTACTGCAGTTTTTGGTGAAGTGTAATGCTAAAGATACAGCATTAACTAAAGATGGGCATAAACTGAGCACTTTTACAAGTGCATAACCAAGTAACAGGTCTGCAATATTGGCCAATATACACTATGTGTTTCCTCCCCAAACTCTTAATCTAAGCACTTATCACTTCAGAGCCGAGTGTCATAAAAGAAAGTTGAAGGCACCCTAAAAGGAAGTTTGAAAAAGATCAAACAACTTTCTTCTACCTTTATAGTTTGCGAACTACTATCTGGATCTGTTTAGACCACGTAAGCTCCAATATTCTTGCTGAGCACACGGTTCCACAGTACTGGATATTCAAGGCCCTTTGTTTTTTATATTGTCAAAAATTTCCCAGATCTCGATCAGTTTTATTACAAAAAATTAAAAATGGGTGAAAATTGGTGCAAAAAGTTGACTCACTTTCTGGGTAAATTTGAGTGTAAACATTGTGGGACCAGGTAGGCAACAAACAGAGAAAATAAGAGTACTGAAAGAGTCCAAACACAGTATAAAACTGTGGTTTATTTCAGGAACAGTGCATTAATAGTACATACACATGTGCGTATATTTTTCACAACATTAAATTACATTGCTTTAACAGAGCCTTGCATTTAGACTTAAGACTAATTTATTATCATTCGCGGTGTTGCTGTAGCCACGTTAGTCCCAGGATATTAAGAGAGAAATGCCAATAGACAGAGAAGCTCAAAAACTTGCCTTTCAGGAACAGAAACTGGCCAAATAAAAGATGTTAGCTCACTCACCTTGTCTTTTAAATTTATTATTAGCAAATACATCTACCTAACAATGTATTGGATTTTCTTAGTCATATATTCAGGTACTTGAATGATCCAATATTCAGGTTAAAATTAGTACACCTCTACCCCAATATAACACGAATTCGGATATAACACGGTAAAGCAGCGCTCCGGGGAGGGTGGGGCTGCGTGCTCCGGCGGCTCAAAGCAAGTTCAATATAATGCGGTTTCACCTATAACGCGGTAAGATTTTTTGGCTCCCGAGAACAGCGTTATATCGAGGCAGATGTGTATAAACCAAACAGTTTTTGTAAAATCCAGGACATTTTTGGTAAAAACCAGAAATGAAGGGCCGTATCAATATCTAAGGTTTTTTCAACAGCATTTAATACTGTAATGTCTGAGGTCTTGTCTACACTACAAAATTATGTCAACCTAAGTTACGTTGGCATACAGCAACTGCAGTTATTAAATCGTTTGCGCGCACACACACACTTTGCTCCTTGTGTCGGCAGTGTGTCCCCTCATCAGGAGCGTTGTAACAATTGTATTGTAAGTGTGGGATGGTTCCTGAAAGCCAGTAACAGTTGAGGTAAGCAATGCAGTGTCTACACTGACACTGCTTCAACTTAATTACATTGACTGTGACTCTACACTGCTCAGGGAGGTGGTGCTACTAAATCGGCGTAAAGAGGCACTTAGGTCAGTGGACACCAAATGTAAGTGAAGACACTTCCATAGCTAGGTCGATGTAAAGCAGATTACATCAACCTACCACTGTAGTGTACACAAGGACTAAGGTCTGACATGCTGAGAGAGATTTCCTTGCCATGAAGGACATGAGACCATGCTTCAAGAAATGCTGTTCATTGCCAATGAATTGGACAGGTCAGCTAGATGGCTGAAGTAAAATCATTTCAAAAAGCAGTCTCTGGAAAAATATTGCTTCGCAAAGCCATATCTTTCTAATAGATCATGTAGACAAGATGCACACATGAGCTTTATTACTAAGTTTCTTTACTGTTCATTTAAAGGTTAAATGAATTAATTAGATTAGAGAATAACACTACCTTATCTACACTCTCAGACTCTTTAAAAAGTACAAAGCCAAAACCCCTTGATCGCCCTGTGATAGGATCTAACTTCAGAGTGCAGTCTACGACTTCACCAAATTTGGAAAAGTAGTCCTTCAGATCTTTCTTTGTTGTGTCCCAGCTAAGGCCTCCAATGAACATTTTCCTGTAAAGACAAGATTAATAATTTGTTAATATCTATTCTAAAATTTGACATACAGGATTTCCCCCCCCCCATAAGAGCTCATTTTTCAAATTAGGGAACTTTGGTAGGATACTATCAGCAATACCCCTTTATACATCTGATCATCCTTCTACATTTCAGAAAGTGGTCCTGGTCAAATTTGTCACAAGTGCAAATATACCCTGAAAAAAATCTATGTAAAAGTGACATTTTGAGTTCCATATTTGTGTCTGTCATTTATTTAGGTTTACAAATAAGCCTTATTAAGCTGCCAGCCCTACAAAACTCAACGTGGGGGCTGAAAAGACAATGAGGATACTTCCTACTTCACATCACCACCACTAAAGATATTAACCACATTCTGTTCTCAGTTGCACTCACTCAGCCTCACAGGGGATCAAATTTTGATTAAGTTGTCATTATTCCATAGTTACTATTCAAAATAAATGCACAAAGTGAGTGCAGATTACCCACTGAGCCGTATGCGCCAGTCTGGGCTGGACAGGCACAAATGTGTCTGGTTTGCCATTACTTAAGTGGCTAGACAAAAACTCTACCAGGTTGGGGACAAATTACTCTACTCACACAGAAGAGAAGTAAGCAGTATTGGAACATGACTGTAAAGTTACGTGCTCAGACCAAGACCAATACTAATACTAAATTTATAAAATTTATACTGATGAGGCCATGTGTTTTTTCCCAAAATGTGTGCCCAAACAGGTTGTAAATCGATTGTTTTCCCAATCACACAGGCCATGCAACGTAATGTGAGTAGGCTCATCTAAGTTTGAGTTTCATTTTAATTGTCAATATGAGGTGGTACACTAGATAGTTTGGAATCAAGTCACTCTCTCTATGCAAAGAGTTGGGAAATGAGGGGTGAAAAGGCCAAACATCTTACCTCCTCAAAAAGGGAGCATTTTATTATTTTTGTCAACCTAAATTAACCAAGTGAAATTGTAAATGGAGTCTTTCTTAAAGCTATTAGACAAATGTTATTTGTACCTATTCAAGTGAAGAATCGTTTTTAAATAATTTTGCTTTATTTTGGCTCCAAAAGTCACAAGAGAAAACAAGATCCAGCCAGATCTGCAAAGACATTTCCTACAAGACCCGCTTCTCTTCACTGCCTCAACTAAAATGTACTTCCACAAGTTGGTATTCATTCTAGAAATCCCTAGAACAGGGGTGGGCATACTACAGCCCGCGGGCCGGATCCGGCCCAACAGGGCTTTGGATTGCTGGCCCTGTGTCACTGCTGGATGTGGCTGGCATCACATCCCTGCGGCCCCTGGAGAAGGAGGAGCAGAGGACTCTGTGCGCTGCCCTCGCCTCCAAGCACTCTGCCGCAGCTCCCACTGGCCAGGAACAGGGAACTGCAGCCAATGGGAGCTTCAGGGGAGAGTAGCGCACGGAGCCCTCTGAACCCCTCCTGTACCCTACACCCCAACCCCCTACCCTGAGCCCCTGCTGCACTCCACAACACCTGCGCCCCAACCCCCTGCCCTGAGCCACTTCCTGCACACCTGTACCCTCTTTCACACCCCGCACTCCCTCCCACACCCCAACCCCCTGCCCCAGCCCTACATTTATGGCCCTGCATGCAATTTTCCCACCCAGATGTGGCCCTCAGGCCAAAAAGTTTGCTCACCCCTGCCTAGAATGTTCCTCTGCACACAATATATATCCAAACTCCTCTGTTACACATGTGGAGAAAGTCACTTCAAAAAAATATATACCAGCACATCTATAGCATAAGTTATGTCACATCACTATATGCCAGACGACCTCTTTAAATCAAAGCTGCACATACAGATCGGAACATCAAGGCTACTCACTTCCAGGTCTTGCTACGTTAGTCATGGCCTTAGGAATGCATAGACTTTTGACATATTTATCTAATCCTTATGCACTCTGTGTCCACTGCAGTTGGCTTCAGCCTGCAGATGTTACATGCGTAACATCAGTGACTACACCATATCCCCCTGCCTCCCCCAACCAAAAAAAAATTCTGAATTAATCTCCAGCAGACCCACTCCTCTCCATCCATTCACATAGTATTCCAATAGCCTTTGCTCTCTACTACAGAGTACTAGAAGCTCTTCCCAGGATTAGTGCTTTCAAGACAAATATGAAGGGATTAGTTGGGCAACTGAGTGCTGCACCACCACATTAGTGGTGACAGACACTCAGAAGAGCTCTACACTCCAGAGATGCTTTAAAACACTGATATTCAGACTTTGGTGGTTCAGGAGTCAATTAGCAACCAACATTACCTAAAACAGGCCCAGTAGCATGACCTCTCTATTTTCCATTTTTATATATATTATTTTCACTGCAAAATGACTGACCAAGTATAATTATTTTATCAACTATAACAGGTTAATAAAAGCATCCTTATTGGTTAATAATCAAATCCTACGTGTTTTAATACGTGCTGCAAAGAGCCTCAGGAGACGCATTAAAGAGCCACTTACAGCTCGCAACCCTCAGTCTGAGTAGCACTGATTTAGGAGGACACATTTATGGGATAATTTCTTCAAGTTTTCAAGGTTTTCATAACAAAAGAAAAGGCTTAGTGTTTTACTCCTCAACATGCCACAGATATATGACTTCCCGACAAACTATTTGGGGAACTTTTTGCTGTATGAAGCAAGAAAAGAAAAAGACAACATGTTTACAGGACTCAATAAATGAGCAAATTATAGCAATGCAAACTTACCAAAACCTTCCCTTATATCATTATGCCCATGAAAAGGCTAAATAACTGGAAAACTTAAAGTACAAATCAAACATTTTATGTTTACTTCCATAAAATAAGCATAGCAATACTGTTTAGATTAAGACAGGCTATTAGCATGACTGGCAGTTTTAGCTCTTAAAGATGTTAAAGTACTCTAACCTACTGTAATATCTTTAAACTAGGGCTGTCAAGCAATTAAATTAATTGTGATTAATTTGTTTAACTGTATGATTAATCAAGATTAGTCACACGGTTAAACATAATACCATTTATTTTAAATATTTGTGGATGTTTACTACATTTTCAAATATATTAATGTCAATTACAACACAGAATACAAAGTGTACAGTGCTCACTTTATATTTATTTGATTAAAAATACTTGCAGTGTAAAAAACAAAAACATTGCGTTTTTCAATTCACCTCATCCAAGTACTGTAGTGTAATCTATACCATGAAAGTTGAATTTATAAATGTAGAATGATGTACAAAAAACTGCATTCAAATATGAGAATGTAAAACTTTAGAGTCCACTCAGTCCTACTTCTTGGTTAGCCAATCACTCAGACAAACAAGACTGCTTACAATTTGCAGGAGATAATGCTGCCCGCTTCTTGTTTACTAGGTCATCTGAAAGTGAGAACACATGTTTGCATGGAATTGTTGCAGCTGGTGTTGCAAGATATTTACGTGCCAGATGCGCTAAAGATTCATATATCCCTTCATGCTTCAACCATTATTCCAGAGGACATACTTCCATGCTGATGATGGGTTCTGCTTGATAATGATCTAAAGCAGTGTGGATTGATGCATGTTCATTTTCATCATCTGAGTCAGATGCCACCAGCAGGCTGATTCTCTTTTTTGGTGGTTTGGGTTCTGTAGTTTCCGCATCACAGTGTTGCTTTTTTAAGACTTCTAAGAGCATGCTCCACACCTTGTCCGTCCCAGATTTTGGATGGCACTTCAGATTCTTAAACCTAGGGTCAAGCGCTGTAGCTATTTTTAGAAATCTCACATCGATACCTTCTTTGCATTTTGTCAAATCTGCTGTGAAAGTGTTCTTAAAATGAACGTGCTGGGTCATCATCAGAGACTGCTATAACATTAAATATATGCAAAATGCAGGTAAATCAGAATAGGAGACATACAGTTCTCCTCCGTAACAAGTACAGTCACTAATTTAATTAACTTTTTTTTAAAAAAAGTGAGTATCAGCATGGAAGCACGTCCTCTGGAATGGTGGCTGACACGAGAGGGGGCATTTAGCATACCTGGCATGTAAATATCTTGCACCGCCGGCTACAAAAGTGCCATGCAAACACCTGTTCTCACTTTCAGGTGATACTGTAAATAAGAAGCAGGCAGCAGTATCTCCTGTCAGTGTAAAAACTTGTCTCTCTTAGCAATTGGCAGAATAAGAAGTAGGACTGAGTGAACTTGTAGGCTCTAACATTTTACAGTTTTGTTTTTGAGTGCAGTTATTTAACCAAAAAAAAAATTCTGCATTTGTAAGTTACACTTTCAGGATAAAGAGACTGCACTTCAGTACTTGTATGAGGTGAAATTTCTTTGATCATTTTTATAGTACATATATTTGTAATCAGAAATAGTAATATAAAGTGAGCACTGTGCACTTTGTATTGTGTGTTCTAATTGAAATCAATATTGAAAATGTAGAAAAACATCCAAAAATATTTAATAAATTTCAATTGGTATTCCACTGTTATAAGTGTGATTAATTGCAATTTATTTTTTTAACTCTGTGTGTGAGTTAACGGCAATTAATTGACAGCTCTACTTTAAACATTAAAAAGTTGTAAGAAAAGACTGTCTACTTGACAAAATGCATTGTACACCTCTACCCCAATATAATGTGACCCGATATAACACGAATTCAGATATAAAGCAGTAAAGTACCGCTCGGGGGGGGGGCGGGGGAGGGGAGGCACTCCAGAGAATGAAAGCAAGTTCGATATAACACAGTAAGATTTTTTGGCTCCCGAGGACAGCGTTATATTGGGGCAGAGGTGTATGTCTACTGAAGACTGAAGTTAACATGGTATTTACTCTTTTATATAAGAATAGCAATTTGGGTTTTTAATTTCCCACTTTCAAAGGAGTGTTTTACTTTTGGATTCCCTAGAATCTGGGCTTTTGTATTTCTCTCAGTGTTTAAATATTATGTTTGATGAGCAGTGAAAATACCCAGATCTTCCTTATTTTTGCCACTGTGAGGATTCCCTTTGGCTACACAGGATATCAGATGAATACTACACATCTCCCCCCATCCTACTATTTTTAAATTAATTTAAAGTTAGATGTTTGAATTTAAAAGATTTTAACTGTGTACACTCATTTAAAAGTGTATTTCACTTGAGATCCATCTTAAGGCCTCAAACAGTTTAAGTTAGTTATTAAAATGATTTTCAAGCGTTGGAATGGATAATTATGCTATGCATTACATGTTAATTTTGTAATAAAAAAAGCAGCAAAAAATCCTGTGGCACCTTATAGACTAACAGATGTTTTGGAGCATGAGTTTTCGTGGGTGAATACCCACTTCGTCAGATGTAATAAAAAGTTACTGAATTATTGATACAGAAATACACTGTATGAAATGCTCCATTTAAAACAGGTTAAATATGGGAAGCCTTGGGAAAAATCCACTAATGACATGAACTTGATGCTGCTGGTACAACCCAGCCCAGTCACTAATGTTATTTGAATAAGCAAGAGATCATGTCAATCTACCCAGCAAAATCAACCAACTTCCAACTCAAGTGCTAATAGCCATCTATTCTAGGATTTTATACTGCTGCGCATCGCTGTAGTATCTAAAAATCTTCCACTTAAAATCAACAGCAACAATAAATTCCCTAGCGGACTTCTTGTGGGCTATGGGTCCTTTCCCTTGGTGTAAAAACTCTGTTAAAAAGAAAAACAGCCCAAAACTTATTTGTAAAGATTATTAATTTTCTTTTTAAAATAGGCATTTAGTGGCAGTGCCGGATGTCCATGTTGTGTCATAACACTCATGCCCAGAACCATCAAGTGCCCCATCGAGTCCCTTCTCTTCAGGAGTATGAGGAAGCAGAGAGACTTTACACTGTGCCTCAAAAGCGAGGCTAGCTCTATCATCCAAACTGAGAGAGAAGTACTACGACAACCAGCTTGAGCACCTGAACTGATCTTAACTGTGGTGATTCACAGGTGGTATCTGGTAGGAATACAACTGGAACAGTTCACAGGATTTTTCTAAAAAAAGAGAGTACATTATTCCCACCAGCCAAAGTCCAGGAAATTTCATATTTGTAAAAATTATCCCAGTTACACAACACTGGGTTTTAGAAGTGGCAACTTGCATGTTGAAGTTTCAGATAAACAGGGTTTTTTTGGTATTTTTTAAAACACACACATACTGAGTACCCACACTACCAACTGAAGTCAATGGGTGCTAAAGGTGTTTAGCATCTCCAGGGGAAATGAGGCCTTCATAAACCCAGATGTTAAAGTTGAGTGGAATTAGCACCACAGAGTTTAAAAGACCTTATGCTAGCTATGGCATGGACTTCTGTATAACCACCCTGATGTACGGTGGGTATATATAGGTAGCCAGTAATGTATATAGTAGCCTGTGATGCAGTAATGTAAGAATGCAACAATTTCATAAGACTAATAAAGGCAGAAAAGCCTTCACTGCCAATGAAAGAGACTGCAGGAATATATTTTACAGGTACAATAAATAAGGTTAAGATTTTGTCATGGTTATTTTTAGTAAAAAAGCCACAGACATGTCACGGATAATAAATAAAAATTCACAGAAACTGTGACCTGTCTGTAACTTTTGCTGCTGTGGCTTCATGGTTTCTCCCACCACCATGGTGGCTGGGAGCTGTGGGGTTCCCCCTCTGGCCACGGCAGCTGGAAACTGCAGGGGGCCCCTCCTCCACCCATGGAAGCTGGGAGCTGCAGGGTGACCATATTTCCCAAAAAGAAAACAGAACATCCCCAGCCACTCGCCCGACGCATCCGCCTTGTGTGCGCACGAGGCTATTCCCTGTTGCTGGAACCCCGAGGCAGGCCTCCTCAGGAGTCTATCACCGGAACACTGCAAGGGGTTCCCTGTTGCCTGTCACTGCTGACGCCCGTTGCTGGAACCCTGCCAGGGTCCCGCTGGCTGCCAGCTCGAGTCCAATAACCCCTGAGGCTGAAGCAGAGTCATGGAGGTTTCTGGAAATCACAGCTTCCCTGACTTCTATGACCACCATGATAAACATAGCCTTAACAATGAACAATGTTAGCAATATGGCCTCTGGAAAAGTGGAGTCTCTTCAGAAGAGCATTGCCTAGGCAAATTACTAGAGAAAAATGCAGTATCAAACCAACTCACTAATGCACACAACACAAATTCTCTGGATATGCTGAATAAAGCCAAACTGACAATGTCTGACCAATGAACAAGAAAGAATCAAACTCCCTAAAAAAAACCCTTCAAAATACCTTTAGGAAGAATGACAGTATCAATAGTTTCCTCAGTACAGAGCATTTCCTATGTAATCAGTATGGCCCTACCAAATGCACAGTCCATTTTGGTCAATTTCACAGTCATAAGATTTTAAAAAAATAATAAATTTCCTTATTTCAGCTATTTAAAACTTAAATTTCAGTGTTGTAATTGGAAGGGTCCTGAGCCAAAAGAGTTGTGGGGTGGTCACAACGTTATTGTGGTGGAGAGCAGTGGCTGCTGGCCAGAAGCCCAGCTTTGAAGGGAGTACCACCAGGAGCAGAAGCACAGAAGTAAGGATGGCATGGTGTGGTATTGCCACCTTTACTTCACTGCTGCTGCCTGCACAACTGAGTCCTCAATCAGCAGCTGCCACTATCAGGCAGTGCAGAAGGGTGGCATGGTATTGCTACCCTTATTCTGTGCTGCTGCTGGCAGGGCACTGCCTTCAGAACCGGGCAGCTGGCCAACAGCTGCCACTCTCCAGCCACCCAGCTCTGAAAGCAGCGCAGAAGTAAGGGTAGCAATACTATGCCCCCCTAAAATAACCCTGCAACTCTGCTGCAACTCCCTTTTGGGTGAGGATCCCCCAATTTGAGAAACGCTGGTCTCTCCCATGAAATCTGTATAGTATAGGGTAAAAGCATACAAAAGAGCAGATTTCACGGGCCTTGACATGTTTTTCATGGTTGTGAATTTGGTAGGGCCCTAGTAATCAACTTGTGGTTTGGTGTTACCAATCCTCTGTAGAAACTTGGACCATCACCTCTTCCTACATAGTCACTAATTCCCAAGTAATGCACCCTCACAGTAGTGGTTCGGTGGATAACATGAGGCATGCTCAGAGACCTTGACTACAAATCAAGACTATACTCTGAATTTAGACTTCAGGAGCTTACTTTCAATATGAATTGAAATGAGAAAGCTATAACAACAAACATTTTGGGGGCCAGTCAATTCACATGGGTGGGAACCACTGCAGCCAGTCACTGTTGAATGTATCATAGAATCACAGAATATTAGAGTTGGAAGGGACCTCAGTAGGTCATCTAGTCCAACCCCCTGCTCAAAGCAGGACCAATCTCCAGATAGATTTTTACCCCAGTTCCCTAAATGACCCCCTCGAGGTTTGAACTCACAACCCTGGGTTTAACCAGCCAATGCTCAAACCACTGAGCACTCCCTCCCATAAACTTTCAGATGGCAGAAGCAGCATTTACAGGACAGACAGGAAGCCATGTCTTTCCAGCTCTCAGAAGAAGGGTTACAATGTCATGAAACTTTTACAAAGAAGAGATCTTGGAAACATCCCAGAAAACATAAGGATTGGAGACTCAAAACTGTACAGAAGTAGAAAAAAGGCAGAAAATACTGAGCAAATCACTAGAAAAAGGGTGGGGGGGGGGAAGAGACAGAGCTAAGAAGGTGACGGGTCTACCTTTAAAAGGCTGAGTTTATGACGGTCAATCAGTAGCCAAATAATTCAGAACATACTCAAACTTCAAAACTCTAGGGTAAGAAAAGCATAGTCACTAAGGCAGTTAAGTTTACAAACCAAGATTTCTAACATACACAGGCAAATAGGTAAGAAGATATACATTTTCATGATTACACCACATGATAAAGTGTAAGCAAGCCTTAACCAAAATATTTCAACATACATAGCACCCACTGAAATCTGATGTATGCGCTATATTTTTGCCAGGGACTGTTCCTGACCTCTTCTTGGAAGGAGGGTTTTTCTTTTTTAAAGATTAATCACTTCTGACTAGTGGAGCCTTATAAATTTAAAGATGCTGGAAGGGAAATCAGTTGGTCTCTACTCCCACCTCAGCAGCAGGTGTGTCTGTGGCAGATTCGGTCTCTGCTACTCTAACTTCACCAACCCCAGCGTTTCCCCTTGGATCATTCTCCCATACGAATATATCCACAATGCTTGCCTCTGCTGTTGCTCTGATCTTGCCCAAGCAGTAATGTGAAGATGACATGCTACCCGAGAGCTTCAGTGCTGTATACAAGGTTTTGAGTATCAGTAGAACTGAAGACTCTTGTTAAAGGAATAGTCATCTTGGGGAAAAAATCTCAGGAAGTCTTTAAACCTACTAGTTATTTGGAATGCTTTAATTTACGTAAAAAAGTTAGAACGCATTTTTTGATTAAATAACTTGGTGCATCTGACAGAACTTGTTTATGGACAATTTCTCCTCTGTGTATCCTTGCTGGAAAAAAGGCAGCTGTGTAAATGGGGGAGCAGAAGAACCCTTCTGAAGATTTATTTTTATTTACTATTTAAAGAAAGTTCTATCAGGAAGTGAAATTTTGGGAATGTAGTGAATTTCAAAATTTGAAGTTTACAAGCTCCCTTTAATTGTGCCTACAGACTTGGTAAAAAATACACTTCATCAGTTTACAACCAGATGACATTTGGAAGGTTACTGTCACAACTGCAAGAGCTTAAAACTGAGGCCAGATCTATATTACAAACTTTTGCAAGAATAACTATGGTGGTGAGAGATTTGATTTGCGAGTGACACACAACAATACTGGCAAAAACCCTTAATACACACATGGTTATGCTGGCAAAACTGCACTTTTGACCGATAACTAATTTTGCTCAGCGGAAGTGAGGGACTGGAATATGTTTACCAACAAAGCCTTCCATGTGTATAACTGGTTTAGAGGAAAGCTTAAATTCTGCAGAAACTGTTGGTGCTCGGATCCTCCTCTGTTCTGGGAGATTAGATCAACAACATCCTGAGGCTGAGGGAATTAATGCGATGTTACGGTGCAAGCATTACCTAGTACGTTCTGACACCACTCAGAAAAGTTACTCTTAAAGTCTAGGCTGAAAATCACGACCCTCCACAAAACCTCATCCACAACCTAGTCCCAACCCTCAACTGAGCATGCATTAGACAGCAAGGACATGGCAGAAACAACAGTTGCGAACTTTTAAGTCAAAGGAAAACAGGAAGATACTGTATGTAAATATTTACTTTGCCAATGCCAATGTGTTTGAAGTTTGTTTGTTTTTTTTTAAAAGAGGAAAAATATTTTTTCTGATTTGTCTCCCTGCTCTCAGTCAAGCCATTGTGGAAGCAGGGAGGGAAATCAGAAGGCTTCCAAGCATGTTTGCAGAGGGCAGGGAGACACATCTGCCATATGGAAGTTATCATCATCCAACAGGCCTGTCTTCTACTCTACCATTTGACTGGTATGTCACCCCCAGGAGGGGAGGGACTATTCTTAAGAGTAAGGGTACTTAAGAGAAAAGTATCTTGCTGCAGAGTCCGACTGTACTGGAGATCAAACATATTTAGGACTAAGCTTCAATGAATCCTGGTCTATTGCTATTGTGTTGTGTACAGAAACAGAAAGAAGGGTAATAGAAGGGTGAGTACTCAGTGCCTGATCTAAAAAGATCAGCATATTTAACATTCCTGGAAGGTATACTTAAACTGTTTACTTTAAAGGTACTTTGGATGCATTTAATTTCAATTACTAGGTAAGGTAAACTTTAATGAGATACTTAGCATACCTTATATTACTAATTCAAGGAAAGCTTTTAACTAACATTTCATTTCAAAATCGGTAGATTTGCTCATCTCACACCAAGCATTAGCAGTTGTCTTCTGAAGATTAAGGGCTAATTTTACTAAGAATATTTTCACGTAAGCAATCTAAGACAACCTTTGGTTACAGTAAATTCACTAAGATCTTTGCCTGTTCCAAGAGGATGGCCCTTATAATCCAACACTTTCTACTATTTAAAACAAAAGATTTACTTTCAGTAAACCTCACTTCATTTTACTTGGAAATGAAAAATGTAAATGCATTAGGATTAAAATCAGAAGGACATTACATCCATTTAACAACACTCAGTCAATATTTAGATATTCCTCCATTAATATAAAGGAACACTAATACAGTGCATCTTGTTTGACTAACTAGTAGTTACATACTCATAGAACACAAGCCATTTAAGTAACACAATTTTTTAAGCCTATACATTAGACCCTGCACATACAAAATTTTAGTTTCGCAGGTCATATATCCTATTATATATATATATAAGCAATAACCACCGGGAATTTGTCCTGGGGATTAAAAGTTGCCAGTTAGTGGCACAAGCTAGACAGGTGCCCCCCAAAATGCTTTTCAATTTATTGCTATCAGAGCCCTTGAGCATTTAGAAATAAATGTAAAGTTTTACCATTCTTCCCGCTGTGGCGCTGCCGCTTCAGAAAGCCATGGGGAGGAGTTTGAATTGCTAGAGAACAACCAACCAATACAGTAACTGATCAAAATTCAATTTTCAGCATTTGTTAGGATTACAATTTTAACTTATTTATACTTTTGATAAGCTTTAGTGTAATCACTGTAGCTAACTATCAAGCACAGATGTTTAAGTGTCTAAACAACTTGAAGATGAGCAAGAGCCCAGAGCAGCCATTAAAATGATACCAGCAAAGGGGCCAAAAACATTACAGGGAAAAACAAGCTAAAACAGCAATTGGCAGAGTACCCTATCAATAAGCTATAGATGGATGTTCACAGCTCAAGACTGCATCTCAGTAATAAATTATGCGCATGCCATAGTATCACACTTGGTAATACAACTAAAAATCTTGCACTTCTGTTATGGTTTAGTTTCTTGATGTTTATATCACCTTCCCAAAGACTAATTTTTTGTTCACCAACTAGAATCATTGGCTAAATTTTTCCAACATCAATGTCTATCTACAGTTAGGTACCTAAACAGAAGCAGCCTGATTTTCCAGAGCTACTAAGCAGATGCTCTCCAACAAGAGCAGCAATGGGCTCCCTGTTCTGAAATACAGGCCATTGATTTACAAGCCAAATATGGATTTAAAGATTTGTCTTGATTAGGAAAAGTTACGGTTATTTAATAAGTGTTACCTAACCACAACCAAATCTCAACCACTCAATCCACACAGACCCTAAATCTAGATTTAGGTATAGGTTTGAACACTCTTAACTTAAGTGTTCTGAACGGTATAAATTTTGGAGTGCAATTCTATTCTGAAAAATAGATAATGGCATTGTAAGGTTCCATATTACAAGTCCCGTAAAATCAATTAAAAAACAAAATAAAAACTATGTTCTTTTTGGCTTATGTACCATCACCAACAATAAAGATGGTGCAATTAGAATTTAGCAAATACTCCTGTCAAAACACAAGGAGAAATATAATCCATCTAACTTTTACTGGGTTGCCTATGTATGGCTTACAAGTGAAAAAAAGCAGTGAATGTTTATTTCAGGCAGCAATGAAAAGCAGATGTAACTGAAGGATAGACAACAGATTGGCTAAGTTAAGATGCCATTTCTGTTTCCTAAAAAGTGAGAATAAAAGCCTAAAAACAAACAAACAAAAATACTCTAGGCAGAGTTTTTATCCTGAGAAGAGTCAGAATCCATGAAATCCACTAAAGACTTTACTGTTGCTATTAATTTTTCGTAGAAGGCACTACAATGATAAGCAGAGCATAAAACCCTAAAATAGGGATTCAATTTATACTTCACACTAGATACTATAATTACCTCCTTTAAAGCTAAAGGCAGCAATAAATGTGAAAATACCACATTTTGAGCTGGGTGAGATCAGGGAAGAAGAGGTTTTCAGAAGAAGGAGACTGGGAGCTGTTGATGGCTCAAGTGTAGCTTACCTGGCAGAGTATAAGCTAACATGAAGGTGTGGGGAAGATGGGTTAGAGCAAGGGTTCTCAAACTGGTGGACAGGACCCCTCAGGGGGTCACGAGATTATTACATGGGCGGAGGATCATGAGCTGTCAGCCTCCACCCTAAACCCTGCTTTGCCTCCAGCATTTATAATAGTGTTAAATACATTAAAAAGATGGTTTTAATTTATAAGGGGGGGGTGTCGCACGCAGAGATTTGCTATGTGAAAGGAGTCACCAGTACAAAAGTTTGAGAACCACTGGGTTAGAGGAATACCAATAGTTCACAACACTAGCTGAGAGAGCACATTAAGTAGCAACTCCTGGATTCCATTCTGCCAGTACCTAACGGTGGGACCCTGAACAGTCACGTAAACACTGTCAACCTGAGATTAGTCAATTTTATTAAGGTATCATCCACAAGTGCAACAAGACTCAGGTACAGCGGCACTGCATTATCTAACCCAGCTCACAGCAGAACTAGCCGGTAACTGATGCAGTCAATGCACAAAGTAAACTGGAAACCAGAAGTATGCCTGATAGCTTTTCTGTTATAGCAATCTTAGGCGTCATCTGCCAGAGTAAAAAGTCCTCAGACAGAAGTGTGTCTAAATGCCTTTAGCGGTTGCGGGACGGAAAAAGCCTGCTGGGCCTATGGGGTTGAGGATTAGGGGCTCGATCCTGCAACCCGTGGGAGTGAAGTTATGGGGAACACTCGCCTCGGCAACAGCAGAGTGAGCGGGAGCTGGGAGCGGTCTGGCTAGTCAGTAGCTCAACTACTGGACTTTCCTGGGGCGGCCCGCAGCGCCCCAGCCAGCCTCGTTTCCCACTTGCACACGCACTAAGCCGCTGTCTCCCCGCACCGCTCTGCGGGGGAGCCAGCCGAGCAGGGGCGGTGACAATCGCGCGGCATCTCCTGACGCGGCCCGAGGCGCTTTACTGCTGCCAAGCTGCGGGCGGGCGGGGGCGGAGACAGGCAGCCCCGCCACAGGCACACAGGGCTCCCGCGCAAACTGCCCCCGGGCCGGGCTGTCACTGCGGGCCTCGGCGGGAAACCCCACCGCGCGGCCGGGGAACAGGCCGGGAGCCGCCTCCCCGCCCAGAGCGGCCGTTACTCACCCTTCATCCTCCTCGTTCTTGCTCGCGTCTATCTTGGCGCCCTCCGACTCGGCGCCGCCGCCACCGCCGCCTCCTCCTCCGCCGCCGCCTCCCCCTTCCGCTCCGCCCGCCCCAGCCATCCCCTCCTGCTGCTCCGCCTGCTCCGCCGAGCCGCCTCCCGCTCCGGCCGCCGAGTCCCCCCCGAACTGCTGCTCCGACATGACGCTGCCGCGCCCGAGGAGCCGCGGCGAGCACGAGACCGGCGCGCGCGGATGCCCGCTTCCGCCTGCCGGCTAAGACCGCGAGGGCTCGTACCCCAGCCGGCGGACCTAGCTACTGTGCTTCCTTCTCCCGCTTTAATGGCGCCGCCGCGAACCCCAACGTAAAATGGCGGGCGGAAAGAACGCAGGGTGATCACGTGACCCCGGTCCCTTCTCCATCCCGCCTTCCTCCCATTGTGTACACACTGTAGACACAGAGAGAGAGGAAGTGAGCGGGTAGAGCGGCTCAAGAGCATAGAGACGACAGAAAGAGAGTAGTCAACAGGATACTGTATCCCGCCCCCCCGTAGTACAGACGGGCGCTAAGCCACCCTGGGGATGGGGTCCCGCGAGGCAGCGGCGGTAGCGAGTCCCTGTGGCCGGTGACAACGGAACTGCGGGGCAGCAGCTGCCCTGGCTGAGGCAGCTTGGGCGGCAGCGAGCAGAGGTGGCGGAGGGAAGCTTAGTTACGCCCCTTCCCTGAGCTACCGGGTCGGGCTGCGCCCAGTGCAGGGCCGCCCTGTCTAAACGCTGGGTGGAGTCTAGCGGACCCCCACCAGGCCTGCGCAGCCCGAGGCTGACCAGATAGCAGGTGTGAGAAATCAGGACAGAGCTGGGGTAATAGGAGCCTATATAAGAAAAAGACCCAAATATTAGGACTGGTCCCTATAAAATCGGGACATCTCGTCCCCAGCCATTGTATAGTTGCTGATTGGCATGGCCCTAGTGTCCCTTACACACACAAGTAATGGTCCCTCAGCCCAGTCCTAAGAGGCAGGAAAAGCCCCCTCCCCCCCACAGCTCAGCCTTGGAGGTGGATTGTGCTCAATGCTTTAGGGCAGGAAGTGAAGAGTAGCAGCTCTAGACACCTTTCTTTTGAAAGGTGAACAATGAACTTACCTGTCCAGCCAGTCCTCCTCCTATGGCTAATGGAGAAGAGGTAAAAGGATTGCTTTAGAGAGGAAGAAAAATGCCTACCCCCTTCAAAAGGGAATGTTAGTCCTGGAAGGAGGAAGAGGTCCTTAGGAAAGCTGGTAGGAAAAAGGGTAAGTAGGTTTTGAAAAACTATTGCATTCAGTTTCATAAAGTTCTGTTAGCTGAAACACACCACTCATGACTTAGAACTTGCTTCCCCCTTTTCCACTGACTTTTTAAAAACATTTCAAAGTTGTTACTCTTTTCTTGAGACAGTGTCAAAAAACCAATTCATTGTTAAAACCCCCATCTTAAAACAAAAAGAAAATTGGTCAGGTGTTGGGCTATAGGAGTCCTTAGGTTTGGAGGACCATACGCTCTTTGGACCAAGAAATGTCATCTGGGGTTAAGTGTTAAAGACTGGGTGAAATCTTGGGTCCATAAACCAATAGCTGGGCTCTCATGATAAATTTCCTATTACTTGAATGGAGAGAGAGAATGAAATGCTATGTTCAATTGAATGTGGACTATTGCGACTAAGTGTAGCATCTGCAAGAAATCAGGTGAGGGTTGCAAATAACTCCACCCCAGCAGGTGTAGATTATCTTTTCTGAAGTCTGGACCACAGGGTAACAGTCCTTGTTTACCTTCAATTTATGTCTCTTGTGACCCTTCAGGAGCTCTTTTTTTTTTTTCAATGACTAAGAGGTTGCCTACTGTGGGCAGTCCTTATGAATAATCACATCCCATTTAAAAATTCATTTACTGTAATTTTTTTATATCTGACATTTCATTTCCCTCCCCCTCCCCTGTGCACCTAAACAGGTTCATTTTTGTATATAATAATTTAATACTAGCACATAATCAGAGAAGCACGTAAAAACGTTTTGATTCAAGAAAATCTCTACGTAAGATGAGAGATTTTAAAATCAAATTTGGTTCCACTAACTTCTGCTATTTCCCTTCAGTTAAAGTGTAAATACTCGAGAATAGAAAGTCTTAGCTGTTTACCAACTATACATTAGCAGAGATGCTGACTGCAATCCTAAAAAAAAAAAAATTAAAAAAAAATAGGATTAGTTAGTTGCCTTGATTTTTCAGCATTTGTCAAAAACTTTAGCCATCAGCATAGGTCAAGTGATTCAATGTCATTTTTTAAACTCCATAGAATCATAGATTAAAGTCAGAAGGGACCATTATGATCATCTAGTCTGAGCTCCTGCACAATGCAGGCCACAGAATCTCATCCACCCACTCCTGTATCAGACCTGTGTCTGAGCCACTGAAGTCCTCAAATCATGGTTTAAAGACTTCAGGGTGCAGAGAATCTTCCAGCAAGTGACTCGTGCCCCACACTGCAGAGGAAGGAGAAAAATCCCCAGGGCTTCTGCCAATCTGCCCTGGAGGAAAATTCCTTCCCAACCTCAAATATGGCAATCAGCTAAACCCCGAGCAAGACTCACCAGCCAGACACCCAGGAAAGAACTCCCTGTAGTAACTCAGATCCCACCCCATCTAACATCCCATTGGGCACATTTTCTACTAGACTAATTAACTGCCAAAATTAGGCTATCCCATTGTACCGTCCCCTCCATAAACGTATCAGGCTCAGTCTTGAAGCCAGATATGTCTTTTGCCCCCACTACTTCCCTTGGAAGGCTATTCCAGAACTTCACTCCTCTGATGGTTAGAAACCTTCATCTAATTTCAAGTCTAAACTTCCGGATGGCCAGTTTATATCCATTTGTTTTTGTGTCCACCTTGGTACTGAGCTTAAATAATTCCTCTCTCCCCCTGGTATTTATTCCTCTGATGTATTTATAGAGAACAATCATAGCACCCCTCTGCCTGCTTTTGGTAAGGCTAAACAAGCCAAGCTCTTTGAGTCTCTTCATATGATAGGTTTTCCATTCCTCAGATCATCCTAGTAGCCCTTCTCTGAACCTGTTCTAGTTTGAATTCATCCTTCTTAAGCATGGGAAACCAGAACTGCACACAGTATTCCAGATGAGGTCTCACCAGTGCCTTGTATAATAGTACTAACACCTCCTTATCTCTACTGGAAATACCTCACCTGATGCATCCCAAGACCATATTAGCTTTTTTCATGGCCATATCACATTGGCCTCAGTCATCCTGTGATCAACCAATACTTCGAGGTCCTTCTCCTCCTCTGTTACTTTCAACCGATGCCTCCCCAGCTTATAATAATAGTTCTTATTAATCCCTAAATGCATGACCTTGCACTTTTCACTATTAAAATTTCATCCTATTATTATTACTTCAGTTTACAAGGTCATCCAGATCTTCCTGTATGATATCCCAGTCCTTCTCTATATTGGCAATACCTCCCAGCTTTGTGTCATCCGCCAACTTGATTAGCGCATTCCCACTTTTTGTGCAAGGTCAGTAATAAAAAGATTAATTAAGATTGGTCCCCAAACCCATCCCTGAGGAACTCCACTAGTAACCTTGCTCCAGCTTGACAATTAACCTTTCAGTATGACCCTCTGTAGTCTCCCCTTTAAACAGTTCCTTATCCACCTTTCAATTTTCATATTGAGCCCCATCTTTTCCAATTTAGCTAATAATTCACCATATGGAACCATATCAAATGTTTTACTGAAATTGAGGTAGATTAGATCCACTGCATTTCCTTTGTCTAAAGAAAATTACCTTCTCAAAAAGGAGATCAGGTTGGTTTGGCATGGTCTACCTTTTGTAA
The DNA here is from genome assembly GCF_007399415.2 of Gopherus evgoodei. Taxonomy (NCBI): domain Eukaryota; kingdom Metazoa; phylum Chordata; order Testudines; family Testudinidae; genus Gopherus; species Gopherus evgoodei. The sequence goes on along the minus strand of NC_044326.1, from coordinate 127,468,424 downwards.
AACCATGTTGTATTTTGTCCCAATTACCCTTGACCTCAATGTCCTTGACTACTTTTTACTTCAAAAATTTTTCTAAGACCTTGCATACTACAGATGTCAAACTGCCAGGCCTGTAATTGCCCAGATCACTTTTACCCCCCCCTTTCCTTAAAAGATAGGAACTATGTTAGCAATTCTCCAGTCATACAGTACCACCCTTGAGTTTACAGATTCATTAAAAATTCTTGCTAATGGGCTTGCAATTTCATGCACCAGTTCCTTTAAAATTCTTGGATGAAGATTATCTGGGCTCCCTGATTTTGTTCCATTAAGCTGTTCGAGTTTGGCTTCTACCTCTGATGTGGTAATATCTACTTCAGTATCCTCATTCCTAATTGTCATTCTACCATTATCCCTAAGCTCCTCATTAAAGACTGAGGCAAAGTATTTGTTTAGATATTGGGCCATGCCTAGATTATCCTTAACCTCCACTTCATCCTGTGTTTAGTGGTCCCACTTCTTTGTTTTTTTATTTATATGGCTATAGAACCTTTTACTATTGGTTTTAATTCCCTTTGCAAGGTCCAACTCTACATGGCTTTTGGCCCCTTTCACTTTATCCCTAAATGTATTGACCTCAATAAGTAGCTTTCCTTGCTGATCACTCTCATCTTCCATTCCTTGTAGGCTTTCTGCTTTTTCTTAATCACCTCTCAGATGCTTGCTCATCCAGCTTGGTCTACAACTCAGGCCTATATTTGTGTGGCTGCCTTCTGCTGGAGCACAACCACCACAGCTGAATGGATAAGTCAAAACCTACATTTAGTACAATGTAAAACTGCAGAAAGAAATCTAGATAGATACAACCAAAGAAAAATTAAGTGAAAAGGCTTACTTGGAGGGCAAGCAACTGTAAGGGAAAAAAAAGGCATAAAACTAGAACAAAAAGCAAAATGCTAACAAAATACCTCAAATAAGAGAGATGGGATGGGGGGCAAGTGAGACACATCACACTACAGCATACTAAAGGAAAGCTACAGTTGAACCTTACAAAAAAGAGAAACAGCTAAGACTACCTGGATGATGCAGTTTATACTTTTTCAAAGTGAGCATGATGATTGAGTTCATGTTCTTCAGACAGAGGCTAGCTGATTTTACTAATTGTTTTGTTCCACCCCCCCAGAAATGTCCATTAACATTGTTTGGAATCAACCTGTAAGTAACCCTGGGCCAGAGACAATCTTTTTATTTGGATTATGTATGAAGAACATATAATCAATGCTTAAAAATAATAAAGAGGGAAAAATAGGCCCCCCTTTTTATAATGGCTAGCCTCCTCTTTAGAAGAGCAAAACATCTGACCCAAACAGATCCACAGGAACTGCCAATTAAGTAGTCTGTAAACCTTGTAAAGCTATAGATTTTAGATGTACGATTCCCACTGACATTGTCTTAATTCTTGCTAAACACCCATGTTTCCAAGATCTGGCTCTTAAGTAACCCATATACTGGAGTAACAACTTCAAGCAGACTACTAGTCTAAGTTTACAGGATCAGTCCCCTAGAAAGAAGATACTTGCATTTCATGTGTCTGAAGTATTGATATAGCCAAGTACATTCTATAGCATCTTTCAACCAAAGGTGTTAATAGCCTTTTAAAAAAAAAGAAAGCCTTTTAAAATCCATTAGATGGGCGAAAAAATTTCTCATTTAGAGAGCAAACTGAGGCAGAGGATGAGTAATTTCCCAAAGGTCATACAAGAAGGGTATAGCCAGTTAACTACACATAATTGAAGATCTTGGATAATAGAGCAAGTTAAAGAAAGCCTTTAGATTGTAGGCCATTTTGGACTGTAGAATGACAAAGTAACAGAGCAAAAAAAAAAAAAAAGTGTCTTGAAAAATATGTTCACTTTAAAAATCCACTGAGAGGTACAATAGGGAGTAAACAGCTCTCTACCAGCCACCAGGTGTTAATTCAATTGCCAGCTTCATCAAGGTGAAGTTCAGCTGGGCCTTATTTTTAATGAGACTTTTTTCACACTATTGGTTTACCAGTGCACCAGGAGCAATTCTCTTAGTGGTAGTATACACTAGCTGAAATTACTTTTTCACCATGTGCAACATTAGATGTAGATAACTTACAGGCATCTTTACTACCATTCCTCCAACATTGCCAGCTCTGCTCGAGCTGCACCAGTGCTTGACCAACCAAAGGAGAATGTCTAAGTGACTCATTTTAGCATGGTATATCCACAGGAGAGAGATAAGATGGACAAGTGCAATGAGCAAATACATAGAAAAATAATACATCAAATGACATATGGATAGAACAGTACAGAAATGGAAAGGTTTATACTGCTATGGATAAAGTGCTCTCAGCTGTCTTCTAAATAAGGGTTTATTTTAGATCCATGATTGGACATATGAATGCACGTGTGCATGGCCATATTGAAAGAACAATGGAGAGCTGCAAAGCAAAGCCACACTGGAGGCTATGGTGACTGCCCAAGCATTCAGAACATGGACTCAAGTCTGTTCTACACTAATAAATTGACTTGTTACTAAAAAACAGTTGTTGGGAGCAGATCTCCTTGAACTGATGCTTTCCATATTGGGGCTGCAGTTATATGCTAGCCATTAAACCATTTTCAGCACTGGTTTAGAGGAATCTGTTAGTAAGTCATCTTTAGCAATGGGTAAAACACCAACCTCGAGGTAAAACTCACTCAAGAGTTGACTGCTTGGAATTCCCATTAAGTAACTATTTTAAATTTAACCAAGTGATACTGACCATCAATACACAGATGTAATGCATTATAGATTTTGGGAACACAAACCACAACTGAAAATGAAATATTTCTCCAAACTGTTTCAGGCACTATAGTAAGGTGAATTTTTAGAAGAAGTATTTGTTAACTGCTACATACAATAAAAGATGGGATTTTGACTTTTTGCTTTGTGGTGTCAAAATTCACTAGTTCCAAACTTGTCCCGTTATTCAGACTAAGCAATATAATGTAAAATCCTCAGGCTCTCTATACACATAGTAAACCCCCACCAGCTCAAAGTAATACATAGTAACCCCACCATGCCCCCAACAGGCCCAAACTGGAAAGTCAGTAAGCAACAACATACAACAGCAAGAAATATATGAAACGCTAACAAAAGATATTTGCCCCCCCCCCCAAAAAAAAGTTACTTGGGGGTGCATGGCAGGAAGAGGTAGCAAAGGTTGATTTCTAACATGTCTAAGGTAATCTTTGCATTTCTCTTACTGCAACTAGGAGCCACCACATTTAACAGCAGATTTTAAGTCTGGTGATAACACTTCAAAAAATAACCTCAGGCTCAGGGCAGATCTAGCAAGTTAGTGACCAGAGGGCATTCAAGGCACTATTCCAATACTGGCCATCTTTCCTCCCAATTGGAAAGATTGCTGTCCTTGTTATTGCTCAATTAAAAATTAAGCAGCAGACACAGGAAGACAGACTCACATACGTAAGCATTTATTCAAGAATCACTTAACATGAAATTATACAAATAAAATTTGTATAAAACAAATCCACATTGTGTCATAACACAGATGGCAAAAAGGAAAAAGTAAAAACCATAAAGAAAACTAATCAGCCGCTATATACAGTTGGACACTTGTGTCATACTCTAAAAAGTCTTTTGTAAAAGTCATCTCATGTCATGAGGACCACCCTCCATTCAATCCTGATGTTCTGCAAGATGACTTCGCTGTGGTATCTCCACCTAAAAACAAGACAAAACAACAATCAGATCTGTGCAACTTTTATAAGAATCGTTAAAAGGTCCATTTTCATGAACTGCTTTAAGTCCTCTATTTATTCCTTTCTTCACTGTTAAAGATCATATGCATATTTAACAAATTATCATCGAGTAACTAAAAATCTTTCATCTCCCCAAATATAGCAGTTCAGCCCATTCAGGAAGCTGTTTCAAAACAATGATTCTCCAAATTAGGCAAGAAGTTGCAAGGTCTGTGTCACAAACTGGGTTGTGGAAAAAGTTTCCATTAGAAACGCTGTTATGTAAGAAAACAATTTGTCTGCAACTTAATTCTTAAATGAATGAATATTGCCAAAAACGTGATTAGCCTGATATAGTTTGTGTGCATATGATCTTTAATTTTTTCCAGATTTAAAAGTTCGTTTTGGTTTGCAGATTTCACTATTAGCTATAAAAAGAAAAAGCAAGCATTAAATCTTAATGAATGCACACTTAAAATGAGGCTCCACAATTGAAATACAACACTAAACAGAAGACCAAAATGATTAAGCTGTAAAGGCATTTATGTACTTTAACTCCTGTAAAAAACCATTTAAGTTAAGACACTTAATCTTCAAAAAGATTAAAAAGAAGCCAAAGTCTGAAGTTTTCCACTTTAATCTTTACGCTGGTACATGAAGTTGGAAGAGACCATACCACAGGACAGCGTTTTCTGGTGTATGCCTTGCGCTCTGCCTGCAACGTGCGACCCCCAGAGATAGACGTGGTCAGGGTGACACACGGCCTGCAATGAAGTTCCCGCTGGCGGGTACAAACAAGGTATAATGTCAGAGTTAGAAGACAACATTCTTGTTTTCCTTAAGTTGTACCCATTTCAGTACTTTACCTGTTAATACTTCTAATAAGTTTAATTATTCCTCTAGACCACCTGGTACACAACGCAAACAGAAAAACTTTTAAGTTTTTCTGAAGTACTAAAGAAGATGAAATCACATTTTACAAAGTTAAAGATCTATAGACACTTCAGGCAAAGCATGTTTTAAAAAAAAATTTTAAGTTAACAAAGTTCAGTTAAAAAAGTCAGACTACACAAGAAAAATGTTTTTACTCATTTTAATTTGTCTATTGATCTTTAAATTAGATTAGACATACTGAAAGTGGTCCTTGCACTCATATACACACCTGCTGCCCCCCCGAGTACTATGTACTGCTTTAATATGGCTGGTAGTTGTTTTGGTGATTGCCGCCACCTCGGGATGCCTTTCCATATGTGCTTTGCTGACCTGTTGAGAGAATGGAAAATTAGTTTTCATAGGAAGTTTTGACTAGGATACAAGCCTCCCATGAGCCACCCCCGCAGTACACGGCATAGTAGTTTACAGCTTTATGCAATACTTTAATGTTTATCCACACTTACTTGTGGCATGCATCAATGAAATTTACTATACACTAGAATATTAGTCAGATTTTATTTTTAGTGTTCTACATCAATACTTATGTGGAGTTAAGTCAAACATTCTTACCACTGTAGTCTGCATATCCCTGTCCATATCCATAGCTTGGATAATTATAACCGGAATAATCATAGCCGCCATAACCACTGTAGCTTGGATCACTGTAAGTGCTGTTGTAATTTCCATATCCTTGATCATAATAGTTATTAAATCCTTGGTTCCAGTTTTGTCCCTGACCTGAAATAAAGCATAGCAATTAAGTTCCATCCCTCTTAAAAAAACAGGTATGTGAACTGTATGAAATGTGATCTGTACTGTAATGGCTAGAGAAAAAAGACTCCCATCACTCTGCAAGCATACAATGGTTTAAAAAAAAAAAAAAAAAGACAAACCAAGACATCTAATTTCAAAACATCACATGGGATGCAAATCTTGGGGTCTCTTTTCTTAATTTACTGTAATATGTTTCATCTTTCATTTATGTCACTGTCCTATTAATAAAAGTGCATGCGAACCGCACAAAGGGCAAGCACAACTTGCCTTTTGTCTGAAGACATTCCCATTTCCTTTAGAGTTCTTTTAATATGAATTTTAGTATCCTACATTATCTTAACGTTTAATTACAACATGAAGACTAGTTTTGTTCTGTTCCATTAACAGTGACTACATCTCAATACTTATCATTGCAAAGAAACAAACAAACAGTCTATGTATTCGTGATGTTGGCAAAACTGCTTTCCTTTCACAGGATTACTTATAATGCAGGATTGAAGATATCTGGCTTTCCTCTATTTGGCAACTATTTAAGAACTGTCAAAAAGACAATATTGCTCCCTTCCTCTATTTCAACAGAATGAATACATGCAACTTTCAAGTAAGTCTCAGACACATAAATTATGCATTTTAAAGAATAGCTTTTAAACTGAGGAATGTGCAACCTGTTGGCATTTTTAAACATAAGTAAAAAGGTGCACTACTAAATCAGTGCACTGTCAAGATTACAGTTTTTAAATGAGTTTTGGTTAAGTCAGCACAGAGCAATCCAGCTTATTTTCCACTCATTGGTTAGCCATAATCATATTTATTTTAAAAAAGGCTCCAAAACACAGAAACTAGAACTTAGAAATAAATACTCATATCCATACACATACAAGTGACAGAACACACTCACCCCTGCCACGCCCCCTGCCACCACCTCGGCCACCAGAAGAAGTGCCTCTTCCACCTTTCTGTTGTTGCTGCTGCTGCTGTCTATACACTTCTTTGGGCTGTGCTACTTTGATCTCACACTGTAAAAAAGACGACATTGTTTTAACTGTATGCAAGGACTGACAGGCACCATCAAAAAAAAAAAAAAAAAGACACTCTTGCTCTCAGGAACCCATACAAAAACCTAAAAGAACCATCAGCATTAACTTTCTAAAGAGAAACCAAATATCCATACATACCTTGCCAGAACCGATTTGATGGTATCTGCTTTCTAATAATTTTTTTACTGGCTCTTCATCTGTATATGTGATGAAACAAAAACCCCTCCTTTCATTTGTCTTTGTGTCCATGGGAAGTTCAATATTTTCAATCTGTAAACAAAGTTAAATATAAACCATATCTGCATTATACATCCCACATAAACACTGCAGTGGAAGTCAATGGTCAAAAGTTAAACGCCAACAGTAGAACCGTAATGGGGTTTTTTAAAAATAAACCATCCCACCTCCATTTATAAACTATCAAAATATTACAGAGCTATTTATACATTAATAAGGAACAGTTTTAGCACAACTCTGTTAGGCTAAGATGGCCCACCAGGATCCCAAGTTGCTCCTAATTACTTATTCTACTGCAGTATAACTTGTGCATCTTGTCCCAACAAAGCAGCTTTACAAACTTGCAGTTAACAAGGAAGCAGCCTTCTCACAACCACCATCTTTTCACATTTCAAATGAGACTGCCCTTTCTTTAATACCCTGCCACACTACCTCCTCCACGCCAAGACTGAACTTTAATGTCCAATACATATATGAAAGTATTACGAATGCAGTCATACCATACCTCTCCAAAAGCACCAAAATATTCTTTAATTTGTTCTTCAGATGTATCTGGACTCAGTCCACCAACAAACACTTTTTTGGGTGGCTCTTTTCCCTTCAGTGCTTTTGCCCTTTTAGGATCAATTAACTTGCCATCCAGTTTGTGTTCCTTCAGTTCTAATACCTAGAAAACCCACAGGACACAAGTGTTTCAGAAAGCCATGAAAAAACAAATGCATACAAGAACCAACTACACAGACCCTACATACCTTGTCAACACTGGCAGCATCTTTGAAGAGCACAAAGCCAAATCCCCTGGACCGCCCAGTCACTGGATCTGTTTTAATTGTGCAGTCCACAACCTCTCCAAACCGAGATAAATATTCTGTCAAGTCTTTCTTGCTTGTGTCCCAGCTGAGGCCTCCTATAAACATTTTACTACAATAGAAAAAGCATATAGTTAATTAAGAGCAGAATATTTTGCTAATCACTTCAAGTATCAAAAAAACTATAATACCCAAGTGGTAATTTTTCCAGCAAGATCAGCATCATGAATTGAAGAGACCCCACTCTCTGTTCACTAAACTGATTTTCAGGGCCTCAAAGCTGATCTTTACATAATTATACGAAACTAGATACATGTTATCAAGTTCCCCGACCCCGCAAAACGTTTGCGTGTCCGCTTAACTTTAATCCCATAAATCAGTTACACGGTAGTGAGACGAATCATGCCCACAAGCTTTTGCAGGGTGGGAGCTAGTTACGAAGTGACCCGAGTACCTCTGCTCTAATACCATCCACACACGAGGTTCTGGGCAGCCCGACTCGGCCCATTGCTAACGCACTCAGAGGCAGTGGCTCAGCTCCTCCCGGCCCTGATCTCCCCAGGGCGCCCGACAAGCTCCCGCCCGCTCCCCGCAGACACTGTCAGCCAGCGAGCTCCGCCCAGAGGCCCGGCCGCCCGCCCGCCCGCGCGACTCAGGAACGGGACTCGGGAGCAGCGTGGCATCGGCGCGCGCGCAGTCTGCCCCCAGCCCGCCCCAGGCAGCCCGCTCGCGCTCTGCCCCGCCTCCGATTGGCTCCCGGTTACGTCATGGCCCGGTGATTGACAACATCCCGCCCTTCGGAAAGCAGCTCGACGCGGAGACACAAAGACAACGCGAAACGTGCCCGAGTGGGACCCCCCGCAGGGAGGGGGGCGGGAAGGGCACCAGCGCCCCCCGGGCTGGGGCTGCAAGGCGGGGAAGGGGCGCCCTCCTCCCCCGCCGCCCGGCCCTTACCCATCGTCCTGCTGGTTCTTGCTGGCGTTGATCTTGGAGCCCTCGGCGAACTCCTCCAGGCCGCCGCTGTACTCGGTCATGTCCTCCATAGCGGGGGCAGGCTACGAGGGCTGGAGACGCGATAGAAAGCTGCGACCAGAAAGCGGGACAAAAAAATGGCGGCGGAAGAGATCCGGACACCGCCTGCGCTGCCTTTATATACCGTTTCCGGCAGCCAATCAGCGCAGGCCGGCAGCGCAGGCGCGATAGCGACTGCCGGAGGCCCAGGCGCCCGGGCTGCGGGGGGGCCGCACATTACCCCGTCTGATGGAGCAAGGCCGGGGAAAAGCGAAGGCAATGGCGGCTGCACGTGGGCTTAGGTGACCCGGGAGCGGAGTGGGTGACACCAGTCATCCCAGCCTCCCCGCTTGGCAGGGCATATGAGCACTCCACCCCCTGGAATCCCCTTGGCATTACACTCATCTCCCTAGCAGGCTGCAGTGCCTGTCTGTGCATCACTTGCCAGCGAGCCAGCCACGCTAAGCCCTGCGCTCCCTTCGCCAGCTGCTGCGACTATTGCAGGGAGCGTCTAGTGCATAACGAAATTCCTGTGTGTGCTTCAAAGAGACCCATCGCCCTCCTTCCCCATAGACCAACCCGCAAAGTCCAACCCCTTCCCCCGAGATGCGATATTCCTTCTCCCCTGTATACACACAGAGGGGGAGGTGATAGATGAAGACAGGCAGCAAATGCCCTCGGGCGCCTATCTCCACAGTTTAAGTAGCCGAGCAATCTAGGCAACCTCTCCCATCCCGCCCTCATTATTGCGGTAGCGGTCAGTTGGAGTGGGAAGCATCAGTCAGGAAGCCATGGCTGCAGCCAGCTGCTTCCCTGCCTTTCAGATCCTACTTTCTGATAAGGTGGAAATACAAACCTCTCATTATGCAACCATCGCTGTATTTCGACACAGCTGTGCAACTGGGAACCTACAACCTAGCAATCCATTTAATACAACCACCACGTCACTTCTGCCTAAAAGAAATTAAATCCACTAGAAAGGGATCTCCACGGGGCAGGAGACATTCAAGACCAAGTTTAGCCCCCGCGTTTGCGTGAAGAGCCGTCTGCACCTGCAAAGCCACAGACTGAACAAGAGCCAGCTCTTAGGTTGACGAGATAGGCTCCTCTTAATGATGCTTACTGGGCGTACAGCAGAAGGATAAGTATGGAGGAGAGGCCCGGCTTTATATGATTGCATGAGGTAGCCTTGAGCCCTATATACTACCTTTCCCCCGGGTATCAAGCATTTTATGCAACTCACCTTGTACTCGGCACCATGCACCCGATAGCTAATGCCATGCAATTTATTTGCACCCTATGTACCATACACCCCACATACTGTCCCTTTCTCGAAGCTGTTAGCCTTTCCCGCCCCACTTTTTTACGGCACTCTACAGATCATGCGATAAGCAGCTTCCCACACCGCACCCCAACACACCCCCCTCCCTCTCTTTCTCGCCGCCGCCCTACAGGCGCATTATGACGGCCAAGCCCCGCCCTTCTTTTCTGACCTGCCAATCAGACGGCAGTCAGTCCCTGGATTGGCGCAGCAGCTCCCCCTTCCACCCACGTGGGGCTGCCCGGGCTGCGCGCAGGTTCGGCCCGCGGCTCGCGCTCTCTGCCTTCCGCGCCTGCAGAGCCGAGCGGAGCTGCGGGGTGTCCGGCCGGGGGCGCGCGGCGCGGGCAGGGGCCTTGCCCACGGGTGGCAATGGTGGTGTTCGCGGTGCCTGCAGAAGTCGCTGTGATCCTGCTGGATATCGAAGGCACCACCACGCCTATTACCTATGTCAAGGTGAGCGCTCGCTGCGCGGGGAGGGCAGGCAACGGGGTCTGCAGTGGTCAGCAGAGACAGCGGGCAAACCAGTCCAAAGACCGGGCGAGTTTTTACAGGCTGGTGCTGGCTGCTGGAATCAGAGAGATGGGGGAGGTGGTGGGCTTGAGGCTGGCTCATTTCCTGGCTATCCGGCTGTTCATGTTAAATCGTGTTAGCAGGGTGACGCTGGGCGGACTGGAGGCAGCTTTCCCACAGTTGGCCCAATTAGAGCAGTTCTCTGATAGTTTTGCCTTTGCTGCTTGAGGGAACTGTAGCATGTGTAGGGTCTGTCTGAAGTGTTCATTTATTTTGCAACTTCACTAAACATTAAACTGAAGCAATTTGATATCACTGCCACGTCTACCCACATTAAATGTAAATATAGACACATTTAGAGAGACCACTAAATCTAGTCCACCCCTTGCTTCTCACAGAACACTTTCGTTTTAGGAATAACATCTTAATAGACTTTTGCCATCCAGCCACTGTTCTGCACCCTGCTACATAAATGCAATTTGTCGAATGTGAGTAGATTACTTTAACTAGAGTGCTAGCCTGCCACATCAGGTATTCAAGAAACCAGGTCATTTGAACATGCCTCAGGCCCAGTCTTGTTTGCTAAGCTCTACTGTGGCTTAGCATACAGAACAAGAATAGTGAATTGAAAATATTTTAGTGGTTTGGGGTGACTAGTATGGAATTCCTGCACAGCTGGTGGATATGTATTTTAGTTTATTTGATTGAGTTTTTAATATAAATGTTTGGATGTAGCATTAATCAGGTCATTTTAAGAACGTTGTCACTTTGGATCATAGTTCTAGTTCAAGGTTATTATGCATGCTACTCTGTCAGGCTAGTGCTCAGAACATAGATGTCTGCAAAATACATTAATTAAAAATGAAACAACCCTACTGTATATACAAGCCAAGATTTCTTCCTTGTTATTTTAACTGCTGCTGGCATGCACTGACAACACCATGATCAGAATTCTGATTCTAGAGCGTTACTTGCCGGCAAATCAGGACCTTATGAATGACATGAAGGCAAAACAGTTTAGTTTCAAAACACCTAAATAAAATGTACACCATTGTAAATGCAAAATAACTTCAGACTAATTAAAAATCCACCTTCTTATTCAGCAAAAGAAGGGCAGCCCTTGCTTATTAGAGGGGGTTTTAACATACCTGTATGCTAGTTTCAGTCAATCAAAATACTGAGTGGTTCCTTTTTTGTCCCGGTGTGCTTGTCTCTGCTGTTTGTGAAGCTGGCCCTTCATTATCAATCGTAACATAAAATACTCGTTTTTAAAGAAAACAGAATCAAGTTTCATCAGTCTTCTGACTGATTACCCCATCACCAGCACCACCTTTCACCCACTGGCTTTCATGTAGGTCACTCTCCTAAGATAATATAGGTTTATATGTTGGTATCTTTGTTTTTTACCATATGTAACATTTTTCTTCTCTGTAATTATGATTTTGATAGATTACTGGTATACAAGGTCAAAACCTTGGGTCTTTAAAAGGAAACTAACTTTCTAAATCTTAGATTATTAGGATTGGAAGGGACCTCAAGAAATCATCTAGTCCAACCCCTGCTCAAAGCAGAACCAATCCCTAAATGGCCCTCTCAAGGATTGAGCTCACAACCCTGGGTTTAGTAGACCAATGCTCAAACCATTGAGCTAGCCCTTCCTCCGAGTCTTGCTTGTGGGGACTATAGGTAGCAGCCTACTCTTTATTAGGCCTGGTCTGTACTTACAAATTTTGCTGACATAGGGCTTGGCTACACTGGAGAGTTGCAGCGCTGGTGGTGGCTTTACGGCGCTGCAGCTTACTCACCATCCACACTTGCAAGGCACACACAGTGCTGTATCTCCCTGGCTACAGCGCTGCATGTACTCCACATCTGCCTGGGGAATAACGACTGCAGTGCTGTGATGCAGCGCTGCTCCGCCAATGTGGCCACCAAAAGCGCTGTTGTTGGCCTCCAGAGGTATTTGGAGGTATCCCAGAATGCCTGTTCAGCCACTCTGCTCATCAGTTCGAACTCTACTGCCCTGGCCTCAGGTGACCCGCCCTTTAAATGCCCCAGGAATTTTAAAAATCCCCTTCCTGTTTGCTCAGCCAGGTGTGGAGTGCAATCAGTGAATCTTTCCAGGTGACCATGCCTCCACGCGCCAAATGAGCCCCAACATGGAGCAATGGCGAGTTGCTGGACCTCAGTGTTTGGGGGGAGGAAGCTGTGCAGTCCCAGCTGCGCTCCAGCCGTAGGAATTATGATAGCTATGGGCAGATATCAGGGGCCATGCTGGAAAGGGGCCATGACCGGGATGCACTGCAGTGCAGGGTTAAAATGAAGGAGCTGCGGAGTGCCTACTGCAAAGCCCATGAGGGAAACCGTCGCTGCCCCCACGACCTGCCATTTTTACAAAGAGCTGGACGCGATACTTGGGGGTGACCCCACCGCCAATCCGAGGACAACGATGGACACTTCAGAGTGGGGGGAGGAGGAAACTGAGAGTGAGGGTAGTGGGGTAGGGGGAGACACCCTGGAGTCCTAGGGGGCATGCAGCCAGGAGCTCTTCTCAAGCCAGGAGGAAGGCAGCCAGTCGCAGCAGCCGGTACTTGGTGAAGGACAAGCAGAGGAACGGGTTCTCGGTAAGCGGCTTTTATTTTCAGGATGGAAATGTTTCGGGAGAGGAGGGAGGATTAGGGCTGCATGCATGCCTAGATGTGGAATAGCCCATTGATGTGGTCTGTCATGTTGCGGTAATCTCTTCAAAAGTTTCAGCCAGAGTGTGGGCAATGCGCTTGTGCAAGTTTATAGGGAGAGCCACTGTGGTCTTTGTCCCCGTCAGGCTAACGCATCTGCGCCACTGTGCCGCAAGGGGTGGGGGGACCATTGCTGCGCACAGGCAAGCTGCATAGGGGCCAGGGTGGAATCCGCATTGCTGTAGAAGACCCTCCCGCTCTTCCCAGGTGACCCGCAGCAGCGAGATATCTTCCAGGATCAACTCCTGTGGAAAATGTTGGCAGAGTTTAGAAACCCCAGTACAGCCCTGAAGCAATTAGTCCCCCTTACTCACCATTTCGGGGCTCCTGTGGGTTATGTGTGCTCTCTTTGGTATGCGAAAATTATGCTAAAGTGAAGACTGTAAACTCCTTCACTGTGTGGGAATAACTGTCTGAGATATAAACAATGCTGTCTCTATTAAGTGTTGCCTTTTTGGCCTTTCCACAAGCAACCTTGTGTTCTCGGCTGCCCGTGTTATCAACAGCTCAAAGACTTCAAAATCTCCGGAAGAAGCCGCGAGAAAGCAAAGATGACCTGCTGCAAGCAATTATGGATCACTCTGCCAGAGAGAATCAAAAAGTGCAGGACTGGAGGGAAAGGGAAAGCAGGATCCGCCAGAGAAACGCAGCGGCCAGGAAGAAAAGCACAAAGCAGCTGATAAGCATCCTGGCACACCAAGCGGACTCTATCCAGGCGCTCGTAGCCATGCAGGCAGAGCACTACCGCGCCGCCGCCCCCCCCATCCCAAAGCTCTTTCCCTTGTGCCCCAATGTCAGCTCAAAACCCCCTTCCCCAGCATCTAGGTTCTTACTACCACCAGCTGCCTCCAACACCTATATGCTCACCAACCAGCCCTGAGAACTACGACTCTTACCCTTTGCACTCAACCCCCATCACCATGCAGTATTTTCATCCTGAAGTGCAGCAGTCATTGCACAGCACTCCAGACAGGACATATTCAAACCTGTGACTGTACAGTTCACCACCCCACCCCCCTGCCCTTTTAGGTTCCCAAAATGTTGTGTGTCTGTCAAGAAAGTTATTTTATTTTCAATAAATGAATTCTTGGCTTTGAAAACAGTCTTTATTATTGCAGAAAGTCAAAGATACCTTAGCCTAGGAAAGAAACAGGCACTGCAAATCAGCTTAGGAAAAACAGATTCCTACTAACATTGTAACCACTGCACTTCACTCCCATGCAAGGCTCCAAACATTACTGTTGGTTTTCAGCCTCAAATTCCTCCCTCAAGGCATCCCTAATCTTTGAAGCCCTGTGCTGGGCCTCTGTAGTAGCCCAGCTCTCTGGCTGTGCAAATTCAGCCTCCAGGCGTTGAACCTTGGAGGTCCATGCCCGATTGAATGTTTCACCCTTCCCTTCACAAATATTATGGAGGGTGCAGCACGTGGATATAACCGCAGGGATGCTGCTTTCCCCCAAGTCTAGCTTCCCATAAAGAGATAGCCTGCACCCTTTCAAATGGCCAAAAGCACACTCCACAGTCATTCGGCACCAGCTGAGCCTGTAGTTGAACCAGTCCTTGCACCTGTCAAGCTTCCCTGTAAACGGTTTCATGAGCCAAGGCATTAACGGGTAAGCGGGGTCTACAAGAATCACAATGGGCATTTCGACGTCCCCTACTGTGATCTTCCAGTCTGGGGAAAAAATCCCTACCTGCAGCTTCCTGAACAGGCCAGTGTTCCAAAAGATGTGTGCATCATGCACCTTTCCAGGCCAGCCTGTGTTAATGTCAATGAAATGCCCACGGTGATCCACAAGCGCCTGGAGAACCACAGAGAAATACCCCTACCAATTAACGTACTCGGATGCTAGGTGGGGTGGTGCCAGAATAGGAATATGCGTCCCATCTTTCTCCCCTCCACAGTTAGGGAAACCCATTTGTGCAAAGCCATCCACAATGTCCTGCACGTTCCCCAGAGTCACAGTTCTTCTTAGCAGGATGCGATTAATGGCCCTGCAAACTTGCATCAAAACGATTCCAGTGGTCGACTTTTCCACTCCAAACGGGTTCCCGACCGATTGGTAGCTGTCTGGAGTTGTCAGCTTCCAGATTGCAATAGCCACCCGCTTCTCCACTGGCAGGGCAACTCTCAATCTCGTGTCCTTGCGCCACAGGGTGGGGGCGAGTTCCACACACAGTCCCATGAAAGTGGCTTTTCTCATCCGAAAGTTCTGCAGCCACTGCTTGTCATCCCAGACATCCAGGACGATGTGATCCCACCACTCAGTGCTTGTTTCCCGAGCCCAAAAGCGGCGTTCCATGTTGCTGAGCATTTCCGTGAATGCCAGAAACAATTTCGTGTCGTACGCGTCAGGCAACTCGCTGTCATCGTCGGACTCCTCATCACTTTGGATCTTAAGGAACAGCTCAACTGCCAAACGTGATGTGCTGGTGAGACTTGTCAGCATACTCCTCAGCAGTTCAGGCTCCATTTCCCACAGAAATTGCACTGCACAGAAACCGTTGAGAGGGTCAAGATGGTGCCAATTGTGGACAGAAAAACAGGGATTGCTGGG
The DNA here is from genome assembly GCF_007399415.2 of Gopherus evgoodei. Classification (NCBI taxonomy): domain Eukaryota; kingdom Metazoa; phylum Chordata; order Testudines; family Testudinidae; genus Gopherus; species Gopherus evgoodei. The sequence goes on along the minus strand of NC_044326.1, from coordinate 127,452,741 downwards.
ATGTGAAGCGATGCATCACGAGGCGTTGGGACAGGAAGCAGAATGACCCACCCCCTCCCCACAACCCACGGTGCCAGAATGGGACGAGGTACTCTGTGGGATAACTGCCGACAATGCACCGCTCCCAACACCGCTGCAAGTGTGGCCACACTCCAGCGCTTTCCCTACACAGCTGTACGAAGACAGCTGTAACTCCCAGCGCTGCACACCTGCAAGTGTAGCCAAGCCCATAGTTATGTTGGTTGTGGTAATGGGTGTAGGTGTTCCTTACAACACAGGTATGCTGTCAAAAGGAAACCCTCCTACTGGAGTTACACTGGCAAAAGGCATTTTTGGCTGTCATAACTACATCTGTACAAGGATGGTTTTCTGGTATAGTTTTCAAAAGCTATTTTAACCACATTATATTTTCTATTCATCAGGGCAAGAGTGTTCCAAGAGAAACATTTTAAAAAGTATTCTGAGCATGTTGGCGGTTGGTTGGTTTGTTTCTCTCTGCGAGTGGTGGTGTAGGAGAGGGTTAACAAACACATGGAGGGCCCAAATTAGGTCTTTTCCCTAAGGGGGTTCAGCTTTCAAAAATTTGGTAAATGTTGATTAGGCCCTAAACCAAATAATAATAGAATATGAGATCTCCCATGTTTAGTTTGCCAGTTTTAAATCCCATCCAGGTTATCAGGAACCTGAAAATTACTTTTAAGGTGACTTATATGAACTGAATTACTGGTCTCTCTTCACTTTTTACCAGACAAGTGTCCACACGATAATTGAAAAAAGCCCTCCTTCTGTTAATCAAACAAACATTGTTATTCTAAGACCGCTCGTGAAAAGGGCCTGTGGAAAATAATTGCAGATTCAAAGATTTGGGATACTGTTTTCGTTATCTAACTTCACCTAACAGATTTACAGTCACACTGTAATATAAATAGTTTAACTATTCAAATATCTTAGTCACTTCTTAACATGTTAATCAATTATAAGAGTCTAACAGGTGAGTAGGTTGCTTAAGTTATAACCATTTAGAATGTATTTTGGTGATGTGTTAGTTACCATCAATAATATATGTGACTCAAGTCTCCTGACATGCCTGTAACCTCTACTGGCTCATTAACTAACCATTTATAAATCAAACCTTAATATACAGTGGGATTAGATTTTCTAGAATTTTCAATGAAAACTCAGCATGCTGGAAAGCTTCCAAATATTTTAAACAACTTATTTTATTCTGTCTTTCACTTGATTTGTATTATCTTTTAGTATCTCCTCAGTAGGTTCTATATTGCCCCTAACTATTCTCCCTCCCCCCCCAAGATTGGCTGTATTTTGTTACAATTTAAGCTGCACAGAAGTTACCCAGACTTTACTCTTTTCAGCTCCTCTCACCAGTCAGCAACTCCGAACCCAGCGTATATAACTTGTTTGTTTGGGCCTTCGTCCTTCAGCTCTCTGGGCCTTCATCCTCCAGCAACACATCAGGCAATGCAGAGTCTTTGTGAACATCTTGTGGAAATATTATTCTCTGAAAATGGGATAGCTCCCCAAATTTTCCAAGAATGCACCAATGCAAACATACTTGGGCCATGTAGTGGGTGTGGAGATGCACATTTGGTCAACAGTGGGTCCTGCTCTCTGGCTGCCACTTGGTTTTTATAGACAGGTCAGATAAGTGTCACAAATTGATTATTACAAATACAGCTGTAGTCTGCATGGGCACTTACACTGCTGAAGAATTGTAGGCCTGAGCCCTTATGATAGGAATTACTATTGAGCTTAGTGGCAGTTTTGCTTGGGAAGGAGTACAAAATTTGACCCCCCCCCCCCCCCCGGTGTTGTATGTCTCACAAACACTAAACAAAAGGCATTACTTTAGGGCCCACTGACACTACAAATACAGCCATGTTTGTTTTATAACTGATTTGACATTCATCTGACCTGGTTACAAACCACAAATGCTGTTGAGTTGTGTTCACACAACAGCTTTTTTCTTAACACAACCATTTTATTGCATCCACACCATAGGCCAGTGGTCCCCAACCTTGGGATCACTCTCAAGGACCGTAGTGGAAGACGAGCCTCCGCCAAAATGCCGCTGAAATTAGGCGGCATTTTGGCGGCAATGCCTCTGGATGACATTGGGGATCCCTGCCATAGTTGCTGGAACTGGGAGTGCAGAAGCACCCCCTGGCTTGAAGTGGATTCCATTATATACAGGATCCTCAGCACCACCACTGTAAAAAGTGTTTCAGCATCACTGGTCCACACCCACCGTGTTACCTAATTGTGTTTCTATCAGTGCACTTTTGGAAAAATCAGAGCAGTATCCCAAAATACTTCAGCAGGTGCCCAAAAGATGTGCACACGGAGCAGCACCATCCTCACATTGATCAATGCACTCTGGAAGTCTTACTGCACGGAGAGCTGGGAAGAAAGAGGGCCAGACAAACGTGTTATACGGATACAGTTAGGGTTACCTGCCAGATAAGCAAAATGATTATGAACTGGTTACAGGAAGACAGTTCGTTCCAGCTTAGGCCATTGACAAGGGTAAAATATAGTTAGCTACCCCTGTTACTTGAGCCTGGTCTACACTTAACCGACATAACTGGGCCGGCAAAAGCTCCAGTGCAGACTCGGGGCATGTCTACACTATAGACTTAAGTCATTATGTTAGGTCCACTTACAGCCCCCTCAGTAATTACGGATGTCCACACTACCCTCCTCCTGTCAGTGGTGTGCATCCTCGCCAGGGCTTCTCACCTCCGGTGGGGAGATTTGTGCCCAGAGTCCAGTCAGCTGCCGCTCTCTACACAGACACTGTGTCACCGCAGCTACATCGACTTAAGCCCCACGCCTCTCGTGCAGGTGGAGTTATGATGTTAGTGTAGTTGGGCACTTACGTCTGCGGGAGCAAGGCTGTCGTGTAGATATTGCCATAGTTCTCTTTTGCCAGTATACGCTGCATCTCTGTTAGGAAGGTTTGCCGGTATAACTGGTATAGTTATACCGGCAAACCCTTTCAAGCGTAGACAAGGCTATAGCCCTAACTACATGAAGTGCGGACACAATCTGTATCAACAGTTAACCAGGTTACTAATGGGCTACAAACCCAGCAGCGATCTGTTGCACCAGCAGGGTGAAGGTAACCATACTGATTTCCTGAAGAATAGAACAGTGGAATCTTTTACAAAAATTGCTTCCTGAGAGGTAATCTTCATTGAATGAAACGAGAATTGCCCCCAACAAAGTTGCTGCCTTTTAGGTTCAAGAAATGATATAGTGGGATCACTCTCAAGAAGCGTAAACCCATTTCTTCCTCATCCTGCCACTCATTCTTCTAGCTCTCCAAGGGCTTGTCTACATCACAAAGTTGCAGCGCTGGTGAGGGGGTTACAGCGCTGCAACTTAGGAGGTGTACACATCTGCAGGGCATCACCAGCGCTGCAACTCCCTGTTTGCAGCGCTGGCCGTACTCCCGTTTTGTCTCGGGTGTAGAGGATCCAGCGCTGGTGATCCAGCGCTGGTAATCAAATGTGGACACTTACCAGCGCTTTTCTTGACCTCCGTGGAATAAGCAGGTATCCCAGCATACCTGAGGAAGCCTCTGGTAATCAAGCTGGTCTCCTTCCCCGGTTTGCTCTCGCGTTCCCCGAACCCCAAGCAAGCAGGTCTCCTTCCCTGCGGTTTGCCCTGGGGTTCGGGGAACGCGAGAGCAAACCGCGGGGAAGCTGGTCTCCTTCCCTGGTTTGCTCTCGCGTTCCCCGAACAAGCAGGTCTCCTTCCCTGCGGTTTGCAGGGGGGTTCGGGGAACGCGAGAGCAAACCGCGGCAAAGCTGGTTTCCTTCCCCGGTTTGCTCTCGCGTTCCCCGAACAAGCAGGTCTCCTTCCCTGCGGTTTGCAGGGGGGTTCGGGGAACGCGAGAGCAAACCGCGGCGAAGCTGGTCTCCTTCCCCGGTTTGCTCTCGCGTTCCCCGAACCTCCGTGCAAGCAGGTCTCCTTCCCTGCGGTTTGCAGGGGGGTTCGGGGAACGCGAGAGCAAACCGCGGCGAAGCTGGTCTCCTTCCCCGGTTTGCTCTCGCGTTCCCCGAACCTCCGTGCAAGCAGGTCTCCTTCCCTGCGGTTTGCAGGGGGGTTCGGGGAACGCGAGAGCAAACCGCGGCGAAGCTGGTCTCCTTCCCCGGTTTGCTCTCGCGTTCCCCGAACCCTCCTTGAAGCCGCCCAACAGCGCTGCAGTATGGCCACATCTAACACCACTTGCAGCGCTGGTTGCTGTAAGTGTGGCCACTCTGCCGCGTTGGCCCTATACAGCTGTACTAATACAGCTGTAACAACCAGCGCTGCAAAATTGTAGATGTAGACATGGCCCAATTTTCCAAATGCCTGTATTGTATCTTTGGCCTTAGCTCATCCAGTGTGCCAGTACTACTTTTAAATGGTTTGTTTTCTTCTACTGCGTGTATTTTTAAAATCAAATAAATCTGCCACATGAAGTACACTTTGGATCTAATAAAGCTTCCTTTAATGGCTTTATTATGTTAATTATTGCAATATGGCACACATTACTCATTTTCCTCAAAGAAGCTTCTAAGCTGCATCTCCTTGCAACTTTAAGAATGGTTGCCACTACTCACTTATTCAATTCCATTCGCTTCCACTTCACTGATTAATTCATAGCTGGCCACTATAAATAGCTGCAAGAAGATTTTTTTCTGGTCTCAGTTGGATTCTCCAAAGAGTATTTTATTATAGAGTATCTAAGGAGTAAGCCATTTATATGTCCCATCATAGACTTCCCAATCTCCTTAGAGAATATTCAGATTCCTCTTGTGCTGTAATTTCAGCCGATGATATAAGTAATCTGCCTCCACTTCCATCACTTAATTCTCCAAACTCTTTTAATCTACAGAGAGTTTTCTAATCTTCTCTCATATTAGAATCCCATTAGTAAGGAGCTGAGCATTTCAGCATGCTTTAGGGATTTAGGATTTTTGCATGTCCTAGGGCAGGGTTGTCAGATTTATCCTCTGCATAGGGCTGACTTCAGATTTTAAATTCTGGTTCATGGGACATGGTATGAATTTGGGGTTATGCACTGTCCTCCACCCACAGCAGAACTTTAATTGATGTTATGAGAGGTTTGCATAAAGATCAAGGGTAGAATTTGCTCTTTATGTAATAACTAAGCATCTAATTTTAGTATTTTGTTTCTACTTTTGTTGTCCCATTCAATAGGAAGATAGTCTGCTAGTTTTGAGTTCTTTTTCTCTACCCTCCAAGTCTGTTCTCTCACTCTCTCTTTATATGTTGTCTTCATTCCCTTCGCTGCAACAACTAACCCTAGTTCTCAACCCCTTGAGCATCCTCCCATCCACTAGAATGATCAGCAGTGAATTAATCAATGCTAGCATTCACGTGTCACTGGACTTAAGGTAGCACCCCAATTAGATGAATGGGGTGTGGGGAATCATATTGATCATTGTTTCAGGCAGACTGCAGAATCAGGAAGACAGAACTGCAGTGTTCAATTTCTGTTTATATTTGGAAACCTTTCTTTGCAATCATGAGGGCTAGACACTTTAAAAAAAAAAAGCAGAGAGTTGAGATTTTGCATCATACAAATGTCATGGGGGATGCATAAAAACATCAAGCCACCTGCATCTTTGATACATCTGTCACAAAAGATACTTTTTATCCTGTTTTCCCTGTTGAATTTAAGTGGACATCAATTTGAAATCTAATCACTTTCTAAAAATGAGCTAAGTAGCTTCAGATATTACTCCTGACCAGATTCCCTTGGACATTTTTGTGATTTATAATATTTTTCTCTCACTTGCTGCTTGGAAAAACACACAATAGGGGAAATTGATTAGACAAAAGTTCTGTCCATTACAAAGTACTTTCAAGGGCACAGAGTAATCAAACTGAAGTTTCTTTCTTTTTTTTTTTTAGTTGTAGTAATCTTATAACAATAGTAAATAAAATAAATCAGACAAGGATTTTTTTTAATTGATAGTTTTGTTTTGTTTTGTTCTTAATTAAAACTTGAAAAGCTTCTTACTCACCTGGCTGTAAAGAGAATCTTCAGAGTATAATCCGATCCAATGTAGTCTAGATCAGTGGTTCTCAGCCTTTCCAGACTATTGTACCCCTATCAAGAGTCTGATTTGTCTTGTGTACCCCAAGTTTCAGCTCACTTAAACTTACAAAAATCAACATAAAAATACAAATGTGTCACAGCACGCTATTGCTGAAAAATTGCTTACTTTCTCTATTTTACCATGTAATTATAAAATAAATAATTGGAAAATAAAAAATATTGTACTTACACTTCAGTGTATAGTATACAGAGCAGTATAAACAAGCCATTGTCTGTATGCCATTTTAATTTGTACTGACTTCACTATTGCTTTTTACGTAACCTGTTGTAAAACTAGGCAAATATGTAGATGAGTTTATGTACCGCCTGGAAGACCTCCGAGTACCCCCAGGGGTACATGACCCCTGGTTGAGAACCACTGGTCTAGATACTGTCTGACTGAAACAGTTGCACCAAGAAATTAAGTCAACACTGATGACTAGTGATAAGAGTTTGAACAACATTGAAAGGGACATAAAAAGGAGGAATAATAATGGGCTTGGGCCCTCTTCTGCTGCTTCGATACATAAAGGCCTGAAAAGTTTAGTTAAAAATAAACTTTTTAAATAGTATCTCTGTACAACCACCAAAGACTCTCAGTGGTGATTGGAGAATGACAGACATAACTTGAGCCTGAAAGCAGAACCGTGGAGAAGGGAAGTTGTTCTTAGTCACACTCCTCAGAAAGCACTTGAGAGAGAGAGTGAGTTACTTTAAAGATAGAACACTCTCCCCATTCACAACAAACATCCCTGGCATACTCCTCTCTCCTCAGTCATCAATCACCCTGTGGTCTTTTAGCAAAATCAGGGTAGACCAGACTAGACTTTTGACATTCCTGACTTTTCCAAGGTAAAAACAAGCAGAAAAACCCACTTTCAGGCACTCCTCGTGAGGAAGGAAAGGAGCAAAACCTCATTTTAATTTTTTTTTCTGCATGTCACCTTTAACAACTTCACTGCTGATCATCGTATCAACAGTTTATTCAGCCAGTGCGCTTTTCTGTTGTTTTTGGCTCTTCCGTTCATTAAATGGACATTAACACAGGAATAAGGTTGAAGCGCTAACTATGCGATGTTGTGTCCAGTATGTTTCTCTCTCCCCAATTCTGTGCAAATTGGCCAGAGGTCCTTGTTTGTCAGGACCATGTTGGTTCTCTGGAGACACCATAAGGTCTTAGCAGATTGTATGAAACACACATTGTGCTTTGGTTGTAATAAGCCTCCCTTGCTCTTTGGGCCTTGCCTCCATTCTCTGTACTGCTCCCTCCCTATGTAGAAACAATTCAGGTCCCAACTTCCTCTACACTGGCCCCAGGGTCATACTCAAAAGGGAGGTAATGCTTGAAGAGAGTTCTGTAACCCAGTTGGGAGCCAAAAGAGGTCCCGTCTAGCCTTCCAAGATCAATGCAAGTGACCATTGTGCAGGCAGGTTGCAGGTGGTTTGTTCTGGGTAATGAGAGACTTTTAGAGTGAGGTACTGCATTGGGAGTGAAATAAACTACGGGAAGAACTTGGAAGCCAGAACGATGTGTTAAATAGGGAATTAATAGATGGGTTGTTGGGATGGGGGAGGTGTCATTTGCTTACTAGACCCTAGGCTTCCTGCTTTCCCTGCTAATTCATCTGGTGACCCATTATTGCATTAGTGAGGATTTTATAGTCCACTACTCTTCCCTTACAATAGTTAATGGGATGGTAAAGTCCAACTAGCTTTTGATCTGACATGTATTTCTTTCCTTAAGCCACCCTGGCTTAATGAATTTGTTTCTTCAACAGAGACAAGTGAAATGTTCTCAGTTCATACAGAATTTCAGGTATATTACCTTACATTCAGCCTTTCAATTGAAGTCAAGTATGGATATCTACTCAGGCCATGTCCAGACTAGATATTAAAATTGATTTTAGATACGCAACTTCAGCTACGGGAATAATGTAGCTGAAGTCGAATTTCTAAAATCGAGGTACTCACCCGTCTGGACGGCGCTGCATCGATGTCCGCGGGTCTCCGTGTCGATTCCGGAACTCCGTTCGGGTTGATGGAGTTCCGGAATCGATGTAAGCGTGCTCGGGAATCGATACACCGCGTCCAGACTAGACGCGATATATTGATCCCCGAGCAATCGATGTTAACCCGCCGATGCCGCGGGTTAGTCTGGACGAGGGCTCAGGCTGGCTCAGATTAATCAGTGTGCACTCAGTGCACTTATACAGGGCCCCTGATCACTAGGTGTGTGGGGAGGAAGCCATACACATACCCAAGCCCACCTGGGAAGGGTGGAGGGTCCACCTGTGGGCTGTGGTGAGAGCCAAGAGGCTGGAGCAGAGAGCCTCACAGGACGAACCACTGCAGGGTGAGTGCAGAGCGGGCTCACACTCCAAATCCAGGGATGCAACCACCCCTTCACCGGGGCAGAGAAAGTGGGGGGGGGACCCAATTGCCATAGTGCACTGCACAGAAGTCCAAAAATTCTTTAATCCATTATGGTACCCACGTGTCTCAGAGCCACAGATTTTTTGTTTGACACAAACATCACATAACTGAGATGTCACTTTCACCAGAACAAAGTACAGTAATCTGTCCAGCTGTTAGACATTGTGTGTTTAGATTATAATCTGACAGGGCGGGCACCATTTTTGTTGTATAGTTGTGCAGTGCCTAGCTCAGTGGGAGTGAAACCTCTAGATGTTACGCTACGGCAATACAAATAATAGTCTTAATGGTTTATTTGATGTGGAATTGGTATCATGATAGAGAAAGAAAAATGGTGGCAGTCAGCAAGGTCTTTTCTTTAAAAGTTAATGTTTGTAACAGGAAGGTGAAATAACTTAAACAGGGATAAACTTCCTGCTCCATCCAAGGACATTCTCTCCTCATCCCCATAGTCCTAACTGGGGTCTGTTGGTGCTACTGTAATAACATGATCAGTGATGAGAAGGCTCACTTGTGTTTCTGCTCACCCTTTAGATCCGATATGATGGCTGCAGTTCTCCTCTCACATTTTTTCTAAGCTTGCTTTATTTCACTTAGAATTCGAAATACTGTCCAGTAGAGCTCAATTGAAAGCCTAAATATATGGTGATGCAAGACTTTCTTAAAAGACTTGTTTAAAAATAGTATAATTCTCTAGCTCAAATCACAAGTTAAGTTTCATTTCTAGAATGACCTAAGAACAAGGGCCCCCTTTAAAATAGAAAAATAAATTCGTATAACTTGTTAGTTCTGAGCGTACGAGCAGTCAGCCTTGGACTCCTGTGCTTAGGAGTTGAAAGTCATGTCGTGTTATTTGAAAGATCTTCTCTGGGCATGCACTAAGATGTCAAATATGACACATCTTTTCATTTTCAGAATAGCTTGGCCATTATTAGCATAGCTGTATTTTAACTGGTCCCTCTGCTAATATTAAGTGATTGTGGGTACATAAGCACCTTTTTGATAAATCTGTATTCACCAGCTTGCTTAAGGGGGCACCATCAATTTGGAAAAGAAAAAAAAAAATCACATTTCTGCCAGAAAGATTTGTACCCACTAGTACTAGTGTTACATGTAACACCTGAGATCACTACAAGATAAAAAGATCAGCGAGGAAAAAAAAAAAAGTTATGCATCTTTTCAGTTCACTGCCTTTGTGCATTTGACAGAACAGCTTGATTCTCTATTCCCTTGTACAGTCAGCTATCCCATGGTGAAAAGACCCTTCTAAACATCAGCAAGAGATCAGAAAAAAACATTATGCTTTTTTACCCTTTAAAAAAAAAATTAGGACATATTGTTGGAAAGCAGCTCTATCAGAAATTGGATCAACTTCTGTTTTTGAAGTCTCTTCATTGTTAATAAAACAAGAATATCCATGTACATAATGCTTTCACTTGGTTTTCAATGACCTATCTAGTTCTAAGCACTTACTCGGATCACCTTGAGCCACACAGCACTTTGTGGTTCTGTTGGGTTCCTCTGTGCCATCTGGGTTGGTGTTTGTTTTAGTCATCGTTAACAATAGTTACCGAGCATTTTTATCCCTTTCATAGAGCTTTAATTGTTCAGTAATGCCTATGGTACACAAGGTGACTAATTATTTAAATCATATGTGCAGTATCGCAGTAAGGGAAACTTACATGACTGTAAGAGCACAACGTTAAATGAGTCCTGTGTGTTTGTGTTACCAGGACACACTATTTCCGTACATCAGAGATAATGTTCAAGAGTATCTGCGTGCGCACTGGGAAGAGGAGGAGTGCCAGCAGGACGTCAGCCTTTTGAGGAAACAGGTGAGCGATTGGAACCATGTTATGTCTTGCTAGAGTTTACTGCCTGTCAGGGACTTCAGGTCACTCACAGAGCTGTGGCTGTTTTTACTAATCGCATCATAGATTTGTGAAGTAGGAGAAGGAGTTATCACTTGTTTTTGAGGAGCACTTTCCTTCTTTCTGAGCGTATTTGTTTTTGAACTTACAGAGTGTGTCTGTCCCTCAGACATTCCATGGATGTATTTACCTAAAGTACACGTCTGCTGACCGATGCCAGCCATAAAGAGCTTCAAATCCCCACTTCCAGGGTACAGTAATGTGAACACAAACTAAACACACATTTTCCATCCCCATTCCTTAAAATGCCACACTGGCTCTGTTGGGCCAACACAGGAGTAAGGTCCAGAGCCTAGAGTCATCCACTGAGAGTCAGTGGTGCTCACATTGTACTGCGGTGGGTACAGTATAAAAACCTACATAGGTTGAACCAGCTGCCTCAAGCCCCCAGATGTTTAAATTCAAGGGCTGTTAGCTGATCTCTGTCACAACAGTTCACTGGTGGAGATGTAGTCTTCACCTCTGAAATTCAGCTGTACTGGAGCAGAACAGGAAGGCTAGCTCAATTCTAATCAGAGGCTGTGTGCTGTGAATCTGTTCTCGCTGAGAACGTTCTTTCTGTGAAAGCTCTTTGTGGAGATCTGGCTGTATATTTAGCAGCTGATCTAAGCAGATAAAATTTAAGGACTTATTTTGAAGGGTGCTGGGCATGCTGGCTCTGATCCAGTAAAGTTTAAGCACAGGAGTAGTCCCATGATGGGACTTCTTGTGCTAAAAGTTAAGCACGTGTTTAAGTGCTTTGCTGGATTGGGACCAGAGAGCTCAGCACTTAGTTTTGATAGGGCTCAATCCTGTGACCTTCCATTTGCAGCTGGTTATGATAATCGAGTCAGAAAATCTACCTCTATATCTAAGCTCACAGAGGAAATCAGTAACAGAGCTGAGATCTGACCCCAAAAGTTCCTGGCTCCTGGTCCTGTGCTTTGACCACTAGACAAGACTTCTCTCTCAAATTTGATACAGGGAGCACATAAATAGAATATTAACATCTGTTTGTCCAGGGCCAACATAACAGTAACTTTTTAGTTTTGTTTTTAAATGGTAGTGGTTAAATGTAGAATCTGAATGTATTTCTCACTACCCTGTAACTATTTTAAAATCTAATTTGAGGCTTTATGTATGAAACGTCTATTAAATATACACAGTCTTTATGCCACATTTTATGCATTCTCTTATTTTATTAAAGCTTGGAGAGGACTATATATTTCCCACAAATCATTGTGTTAATACTAATTTATATTTAGTATTAAAGCAGTGTTGAAAGCATTTAATGTGCAGTTCAAATGGTAAGTGTTGTTCTTTTTTTTAGAACCCATCTTATTAATAGATTCAGGAAATCTGACTTTGTCTAGCTGCTTAATGTAGGATTTAGGTGAAGCCATTTTATTCTAGCTCTTTGTTGGTGTACACTGAAATTTGTCCAGCTGGGACAGTATCTTATAGATGGAAAAAGGCTCCATATTTAGATGCAAGACCAAGATGTTTAACTAACGTCCAAAATGGTTTTGGTCAGTCAGTTATAAATACTTGGGGCCTTTATTTCACATTTTAAAAAATGAAGAATGTAAGATTAAATTTAAGTGTTTGAACTTAACTTATGTGCAACCTTACGTAGTAGGTGTTCAGATTAGGCTAGTGCAATTTACAATTAAAGTGCATGCTTCTAGACCCCAATTCTGGTAAAATTCCCTATTCAGGAAAGCTGTTAAGCACCTGTGTAAGCCTGATTGACTTCACGTTTGTAAAATTAAGGACGTATTCAAGTACTGTCCTGAATCGGGATGGGCTTATGTTCAACTGGTTTCCTGAAGCGGGGCCCTATTTAGCAATCTTGAGTCACCTTTTTTGTTCATAATTTCAAGGCTGAAGAGGATTCCAACTTGGATGGCGTTGTACCTATTCCTTTAGAAACTGGAAATGGAGAAGATGAAGTGGAACAGGTCATCCAGGCTGTAGTAGACAATGTGCACTGGCAGATGTCCCTGGACAGAAAGACCACAGCATTGAAACAGCTGCAGGGTCACATGTGGAGGGCAGCCTATGCAACTGGACACATGAAGGGAGAGTAAGTAACTCCTGGTCCTGAAAGTTTCCTTGAAGTAGATCTTTTATATTTTGCTGAGCTAAGTTTCTAGGGCATACGTTGGAGCCAAGTAATTACGTAGGGGCTGAAAAGTGACTAGTCGTAGCAGTGTAGTGCTATATAAAAATATAATCCAATTACTTCTTAGCTGAACAGTAAGCATGGATTACTATGGGGACTTGAGCACGGTCATGGAACCAAATTCAGTCAGTTTCACCTTTCACCTCGAATGCACAATGCAAAGCTAATTCATGATTTGTGGTTGATTTGACTGGTGGGATCTAGGGAGCAATATTGTAAATTGACTTTGGGAAATTGTCAGACCCTGGGATTCAGCTTAGTTTACAGTAGTCTTCCCAGTGAGTCATGGGAAAACTTGAGGGGCCAGGGAGTGCGATTTCCCACCTCTCCTCCCCCTCCCCCCCTGTAAAATGATCACTATGTTCAGCAGGTATGTGCTTACACATTTGAGCTCTTTGCTTTTGTCATCACCAGTAAACTGAAACCAAGGCAAGATGGCAGACACTAACTCTCAGGCTCTATGGGAAATACAGAACCTGAGCAATAGAAACTGTGAGAATACACATCATGAGGAAAGTGGAGCACGCAGTTCTGCTCACGTGATTAAGAGGGCTGTCTCGTTATGTTTGCAAAAATATGTAAGCTATATATCATATTCTTCAGCTGGTAAAACTGACTCATTCATTTAGCAAGGGAGATAGAAAGCACAAGTTTGTAATTCTCACAGTTTAGAGAACAGCCCTCCTTATTTCAAACCATTTATCTAACAGTTACAATTAACTCTGGGACAAGGTGGATAGACAAACCTAAACAAGAAACTGGAGAGGAGCTGGGGGAAGAGCATGAAAAGTGAGATTAACTCCCATCAGTCTTTGGGACAGGTACTTTCATTCCTAGGCATCTCACAGTTGCTGGGAGTGGAATGGCAAGTTGAGCTCTCCATCTCCACGGATACCTGTTGGTTTTTCCAGCAAACAGGTTGCTAAAATACTTCTGAAGTTCTGTGAAGAGTCAGGATAGCCTTTCAGTTGCAGTTCAGTATAGATATTTGACTACACTTAGTGTTTCAGTTCCATGGCCGAGTGAGAACGACCAGTCTCCAGGTGTTTTGGGTGTTCCTTGCACAGAGAAGAAGAGAAGGGAAAGAGAGCGCTCAAGGGAAAGGTAGAAATCTAGAAGACAAAGGAAAAGTATTGTAGTAAAAAGGAGGATGGGAAACAGGAAGAGACAGTGCAAGTCTGTGAAAGTGTTGAGATGGTTAACAAAGGACAAAACCCATTCAGCTGTTTATGAACTCTGCAGCATACCAGACTTTGTTTTGGTACAGTCACCTAATAAACACTTTCATTCAGGATCATGCTGAAAACTGGCTTTTGATTGACTGCCAAGATAAAGGCTAGGCACCACAATCCACAGAGGAGCCATTGTGGAGCAGACACTCACACCTTGCACACAGCCATCTTGTCCCCCGTCGTGTTAGCTATTACTGGTACCAAAGTTGAAGTTGCTGTACTTAAATGCCTTCTAATTAACCAGCAAATATTTTGTATAAACCCTCAAGTCATGTGGCGTATTGAGCATACGGTAGCAAAGAACTGGGAAGAAGAGGGAGCTACGCTCCTGTTAACGTAAACAAATGTTCAGAAGGAAAGTGTATTCCTTTCTGTCAGCTCAAAGTCCTCTATTTCTTCAGCTACCTAGCTCCCATTCCTGGGCGTGATATTGCCCTGTCTCGCATGCTGGGCAGTCGTTTGCACCTGTACCGTGTGGCTGTCAAGTGCTGTCATACTGACTCGAGACATTTTACAGCTGCACTGCACAGATATAAACCCAGTCCAAATGCAGCTGTACAGATCACTTTCCTCGCTCTTTGCTGCCACTAAATCATGCTGCTCTGTATCCCCCTCCCTCGATTCGTCTCCTTCATCCTATCAAACACACATTCTCTCTCTCTCCTGGGCTTAATTTGTAAGGGCCTTCCTGGCCCATCCCTGCCCTCTCTGGCATCTCCCATACACTATCAAGCTGTTGACCACACTCTGCCAGTAACACCAGCCATCTTCATCCACTTTACGTTTTTCCAACTTGCACCTTCGTGCTCTCTCACTGGCCACCTTCAACACGGAATGAGCTCCTCATCCACATCTGCAAAGCCACCTCATCACCCTCCTTCAAACTCTCTTCTGCTGCCATGCCGACAAAGAAAAAACTCTACAGTTATTGGGCAGCTGCTGGGCCGAGACCCCTGCTTATGCCAACCAGTAGAGTGTGGTTCCTTTTGCTCCACAAGTCAGTTTGTTGTATCCATCTGTCGTCTTGTACTCAGAGTGTAAGTGTTTGTACTGCACCCAGCACAATGGGGCCCAAACCTGTACCTTGCTATACATTATAATGATGTAAGGCAGCGGAGAAAGAGGCTATTGTCGAAGTCCTACCTGCATCATTAGTGGTTTTTTTCTGTTAATCTTAAAACTGATTATTCCGTTAACAACCTAAAAATCCAGTCACACAAGGCTGAAAGCTAACTCTGTTAAACTATCCCCTTTAACAAAACCTGCACTGATTTCGCCGTTTTCTTTTACCAAACTGATACAAAGCACCTTCTGATCATCAGACTAGGGAACTGATTGTAAAACAAAGCTTGGAGCTCTGCTGTGTGTCGCTCTTTGGAGAAGAGCGGATGTCGAATAAACACCGTTACAAAGGTGTGATACGGGAATACTTTGTCACCTACTGGTTGGTCAGATGGGCTCCACTCTCCTGTTGCTGTCGGTGTGGCTGTGATGATGGAAACACCATTGCATTTTTCAACCGTCCACAAAGCTGGAGTTTTGGGGCGGGGTTTTGGTGCTTAACTATCAATAGATATTCTGTCATTTCATCCCTGATGTAACTTTTGTCTTCAGTGGAGTTAAGCCAGGGATGAAATTGATCCATGATTATTACTGTAAAACGAAAGAACAAGTCCCCATAAATGGAGTAGGTCTGATCTGCATTTTTTTCCCTGATTTGTTTTTAACCCTGGACATTTCATAGGAGCTGCATCAACAGATCCCAGGGGGCTGCATTCTCATTTCATTTCCACTTTTGCCCCCCAACCTTTCCTGCTGCAAGTGTTCAGAACCAGGAAACTAAGCTGCTCTTTAATGGGTGGGAATGAGAGGGGGTTGCGCCTACTAATTACTACTTGAACGGGAATGAAAACTATTTTATGGGACAATCAGGCTTCATACTGTGAGAGGTCTGTTAACTTCCTTAATCCCTCCAAAGGTCAGGCTGGTGGGTGCAGAACATCTCTTTCCTCTAACATGTAATGAGCTGGAGAAGCCTCACCCAAGTGTCTGAAACAGATGTTTGTAGCTACTTGCTGTTCAGTGATCAGAATAGATTGCTCAATCATTTGGAGTTAAGAGTATATTATTTGTTACGGAAATAACTTCCCCAGTGGAGAAGCGCTGAGCAGCTTTTAAAACCACCACCCAAAAAAATCCATCTGGTAATAGAAATTTTTGCATGGGGCAGCACTATGTTTGTTAATACTGCAATTATTAATAATTATCCGCAAGTTGTTAATACTGCAATTATCCTTCACTGCAGATTCTTCCAGGACGTGGTTCCAGCCATTAGGAAGTGGAGGGAAGCAGGAATGAAAGTGTATATCTATTCTTCAGGGAGTGTGGAGGCCCAGAAGCTTCTGTTTGGATACTCGACAGAAGGTGATATTCTAGAGGTAGATAAGATTATATCCTTCTTTACAGCTTCTCCATCTGCAAAACAGGGATGGTAGCTACCCTCCCCGAGCTGGGGTGAGGATACACTGGTTCGTGCTGGCGATGTGCTAGCCATTAATATTCTTTGATGCTGCAATAAGTTACAGAAAAATTAGAAATGTATGAGGGGCGAAGAGAAAGTGGCTTGAGCTACAGTTGTCATGGCTGCTACAATTTCAGAGACTGCATTCCCATATTTGCTTTTTCAGTTGATATTGTGCACGGATATCGGCACAAGCCTTTCCAGTGTGATAGTGTCAACACAACAAAAAGATCTCGCTTTTCCCTGCTCCCCTCTTAAAAAGAAAGAGAATCCCCCCTAATTAAGCCACCTCTCCAGAAGAGCCTGGATACACTCACTGCAAGCCTTAGGCACTGTGCAAAGCCTATCTCCACAGCTTGTAAATTGATTTCTTTAGCCATTTTTAAGGAAAGGCGCTAAGAAAACTATGCAACTAATGGGGGCCCCCCGTGCTCTGGAGGCTCTTTCTGTTTGTTGTATCATTGAAAATGGTGCGTATTCTCTGGCTGTCCCGTGATCAGAGCCTTGTTTGTTAAATTCCCCTCACCGCATTGGTAGGAAGTGGGGATACCGATTAGGGTTCTGTAGTTCATTCTCTGGGTTCTAGAATTAGTATCTTCCTCCAAAAGCCATGCTGTCTTCCATCTTTCAGCTCTTCGATGGCCACTTCGATACCAAAATAGGTCACAAAGTAGAGAGTGAGAGTTACAGGAGGATTGCGTCCAGCATCGGGTGTTCAACTAACAATGTTCTCTTCCTGACGGATGTCACTCGAGGTAGGAGGTCTGGCTTTCCTGCTTTTCCCCACCTTGCAGCAGAGGTGGGATGTGCTCTCTAACTGTACAGCGTTAAGCACTTATCCCCTCCAGGGTCGGAATGTCTGCACGTCCATTAAACTTTCATCCCATCAGATAGCCTCACTTGGTGTGTAGGCTGTGTCAAGCCAAGGGAAATAGGGCAACTATTTAACCTGGGGCTTGTCTACGTGAACATTTGGTTTGTGGCAAGCTGGAGTATAAAGGGAGTAGATCAAAGTAGGCTAGGGAACTTTTAGTGCGCAGCAGCAGGGTCCAGATGGACACTTACTAGGGAGTAGATTTACACCCCAGCTTGCCACAATCTAGGTGTTCGGGTAGACAAACCCAGTCTA
The DNA here is from genome assembly GCF_007399415.2 of Gopherus evgoodei. Lineage (NCBI taxonomy): Eukaryota > Metazoa > Chordata > Testudines > Testudinidae > Gopherus > Gopherus evgoodei. The sequence continues at coordinate 127,435,198 of NC_044326.1, read as the reverse complement.
TCACCAGGAGCCTAGCACAGGTCACTAAAACTGGGGTGCAAAGTAGTAAATCCGTGTCTATGTGCAGTTGACGAGTGTCTACAGGTGCACCGGCAGCCTAAAACTAAGAATGAGGGTTACTGTATTTTATGCTGCCGTTACAAGCACCCTCTTCAGAGGACCTGATTGCCTACAGTGCAGAGCAGAGAATCATTAACAACTGGTGACCTCACCCATCGTGAGGCAGTAGAACTGGGATCAGCAACCTTTGGCACGCAGCCCGTCAGGGAAAGCCACTGGTGGACCGGGACGGTTTGTTTACCTGTAGCATCTGCAGGTTTGGCCAATCGCAGCTCCCACTGGCTAGCACATCCCTTGGCCCATGCCGCTTCCTGCAGCCTCCATTGGCCTGGAATGGCAAACCGTGGCCAGTGGGAGTTGTGATCTGCCAAAGCTGCGGATGCTGCAGGTAAACAAACCATCCTCGCCCACCAGTGGATTTCCCTGATGGGCCATGTGCCAAAAGTTGCCGATTCCCTGCAGTAGAAAGTCAGGTCCAGAGAGCTTTTTTCACTTGCCTTTTTCCTTATATAAATATAGCATAGTTTCTAATGTTATATCAGCATAACCCCCCAAGTAACTTGGTTCAGAACATACCCCTTAGTATGTTTCAAAGGTAGCCCTAGATTAGGCCTCTAAGCAATGTATTCATTGTGGAACAAGTGAGTATATTTGTCAGTCAGAGAAAAGTACACTGAGGGGGGACCTGATAAGTCTTTTAAGGACTGTTACAAAGAGGACTATGATTAATTGTTCTCCTTGTCCAGCAAAGGTAGGATAAAAAGTAATGGGCTTAATCTGCAGCAAGGGAGGTTTAGGGGAGATATTAGGAAACCTTTCTAACTCTCAGGATAATTAAGCTCTGGGATAGGCTTCCAAGGGAGGTTGTGGAATCCCCACCATTGGAGGTTTTTAGGAACAGGTAGGACAAACCTGTCAGAGAGGGTCTAGGCTTACTTGGTCCTGCCTCAGCAGAGGGAGTTAGATTTTATGACTTTGAGGTCCCTGCCAGCGCTACACTTAAATAAAATTGCATTGCTGTATGGAGACCCAGTTTGATTCTCAACCTCCAGTCCCCTTATGCGTTCTAAGATGCCTCCCAAACCTGGGGAGGCAGAGGGGTTCAAGGAGGCACATTCTGACTTGCACACCAACATGAAACACCAAACTAACTGCATAAACCTTCTTGTTTCCTAAACTCTGGTCTTTCCACAGAGGCAAATGCTGCAGAAGAAGCAGACATGCACGTGGCTGTGGTCGTGAGGCCAGGCAATGCAGGGCTAACAGATGATGAGAAGTCGTATTACAGTCTGATCACATCTTTCAATGAACTGTTCCTGCCTTCCTCCACTTAGAACTTGTGCACCTGCACAAAAGACCAAACTACACCCACTGGAATGGTCCTTGCATAATCGTTAATTATATTGGTAATAATTTTAAAAAAGATATGTACAGGATCCATGACTGGCTGCAGAAATTGATTTAAGTATTTTGGAGGAGATTTTTAATGCAGTGAAATTAAGGCCTGTCAAAGTCTGTTGGAGTGGTGTGAGAAGCAGCATCCATGAAGCCTGTGTTTGATTAGCTTTCCTATCAGGGAATTTATTACTACAGGGTGACTGTTCTGCCAGCCAACCACTAGGTAATCTAGTTGTGAAAATCCACGTGACAATGTTTGTCACTTAAAAACAAAATATTCTGTGAACAAAGAACTTCTCATACTCCCACAGACTTGAAAGGAAATATGAATTTTCCCCTTCCAATAAGATCTGTAGCTCTCATGCTGGAAGTTAAATTAAGCAATATTAATTTCTTAAGAGGTTAGGACATGTATGTTGGGGATAGCCAAAGGTAAATATCAAATGTGGACCATGAAGTTTGGATACTGCAGCTTAGATCTGCCACAGAGGCCAAGTTAAATGTAAACCTGCTTGTGATATTGGGCTATACGCTCCAGGACCTGCTGCATGCTAAAGCCAGATTTCCATTCATTTCAGGAATGTAGCACTCCTAGCAATAATCCCTGAAATTTTCCTTAAGCAGCCAAGAAAAGGTTTCACTAACTCGTAATTCAGCTCAGCTATAACTAGACATTACAAAAGACAGTTCATGGCTTTAGCACTACCTGCTGCATTTGATATCAGTGAATGATTACAAAAATACAAACCATGTAACAGCACCACTTAACCTATGCCACTTTATATTATGTGGTAAATAAAAGTACAATTGTCTTCTGCCTAAAATTCCAGTATTTACATTATCCCACCAGTGGCCAGCCTCCAGCAGTGGTGGAAGGGTTTTCTTACCTGTAACCTGCTAGCTCTTTCCTTCAGTGCTGCAACGCCCTTCCCCATTGTTTCCTGCAGGCCATGTGAGCCCTCCTCTTGGAGAGGAATTAGTGTGTTACAATCAAAACCTTCCTTTGCTTTCAGTTGGAGTTCCATCCGTGTTAGGAGAGCAGGAGCAGGAAGTAGGCTACCTGTTGTTAACAGAAGTCAGCACAGATGTAGCACAGTGCCTAAGGGTCTGATTCATCACTACCTTTTACTTGTTATAGGTCCCTTGCACCTGTGGGTATAGAGCACTATCCAATCAGAATGGTGGTATCTACAGATGTGAAGAATGGGTGTAAAATAGCTTAAAGTGCAAGGCACTGGAGAATGGCATATAGGGGATCCTTTAACTCAAGGAAATCAAGCATTCCCAGTAAAATGTACACAAACCCCAGCGTCTCTTGCTTGTGCAGAAAGGGTAGCGATGGATGCTACTGCCTATTTGGGCATGTGCTTGTCTTTGTCCCTCACTGTGCATGTTTTACCAGCACAACTGGACTGCTTACGTTTTTTCTAGCTAATGGTCTGAAACATGTCAAGTTTAACAACTCTGTCTACTTAAACACTGTACGAGGAAACTACAGAAACACAGGCTTAAAGAAGCCAGAAATCCTTACCATCCTAGCAGCCCGTGCAAATTCATGAGCTGAACAGGAAGGAAGGAATTTTTTCATAGCGAATCTGTCTAACTCCCGGATTCCACATTGTCCGGGATCCTTTCTGCCTGTCTGGGATCAAAGAACATGTCTCTACCTAGCCTGTGTGTGGAGTGCCCCCCGCAGGGGAGAAAGTGACAGTTCTGATACCATGAGCCAGTGCTGGGGGCATTTGATTCTACCAGGACATGCTCCCTACAGGGAAGGGGAAAGATGCCATGTTCTGCCCTTAGGGACCTCCCATCCCAGAGAAAAACAGAAAGCAGCTATTCACTCTCTACAGCCTCCATGAATAGATCCAACAGCAGGACTAGGCCTTAAATGGAATGCCAAGATTAAGTCAACATTATAAATGCCCAAATCCATTTGTAAAATGCTGTGGCAGGTCAGTGTTACTAGTAACACAGAGATGGTCTTTGCAAAAAAATAAAATGCATCTTGACAGCACCTCCTTTTTAAACTGGGCTGGCACATCCTTCGGGAAGTAGCTGCCCAGCCTCGAGAGGGAGACCCAGCTAATCTGAACACATCTGTGGCCCACTGCTTAGTTAGAGTGATCTGAGCACACTACAGAACTGTACCAGATTCACAACCATACTGCTATAGCCGTAGCTGCATGACTGACTGGGCACTGGATTTAGGTAAAGTGGATGTATACCATTGTAGCACAATGCAAACTGAGTATCTGCTCACATCTTGTTCCATTTATCATAATGAAACTGTATATGGGGAAGAGAATAAAACTCACTATTTCCGTAAAAGAAGTTTATTTAGTGGTCATGTTTCAGTGTATATTAGTAATTGTTCAGCTGTACTGAAATGTGCTATTAGAAATACATTAAGAAATGTACAGTACATCACCAGAAGCCTGAAATTCAGCTCAGATTGCATATTGTCAGTGGAAAAAAAATTCACAAACTTCAATTTTTTCTTTGATAAAATTTCAAAATATAAAATGATAAAACAAAAGCATTATTTGATTTTAAAAAAATGTCTCAGTGGACTATTTACAGTAAACACTTTTTAAACAAAAACTTACTACTCTCTGCTCAATATGCACATGTGTGTGAGACTCTCCATTTATATGCGTTCCTACCAGTCTCACCTTCCCCTGGCAGTGAAGAAAAGGAAAAGATACGTGGATTGGCTTTGTTACTTCGAGTCTTCCCACCACTATTTCCATTTTAATGACTAACACACGCACACATTCCCTTCCCTGAAAGTGTCCTGCTAACTTTTTCATATTCTTAGATAATGTTTTCACCTCTTAGCTGAGAAGCGAGAAGGCCCAAATTCTGCAGCCAGGTGTAAACTCTGCATTCAGTGGAGTTACTCTGGAATTACACCAGGGTAACCAAGTGTAGAATCCGCCCCAAAGTAATCAGTTTCATAGGGCTGGTTGAAAATTTTCCATCAAAACTGTTTTTCAGTGGAAAATTGGGTTTTTGTCAAAATGAAATTGTTCGTGAAGCATGTCCTTTCTGCAGAAAATCTAGACTTTTCCTCAAAAAACAACTCCTCAAAGCCAAACAATTTTGATTTGGAAATGCTGGATTTTCAACCTGCTCTATAATTTGAGCTGTATTTATTTAACATTATGAACAGTCTCCTAGTTTTGGCCATTGACTCAAGATCATTGGCAGTTTAGCACTGTTCCTTTTAGGAATGGAATGAACGCTCTTCTGAGTTCTGTTGGGGTTTTTGTCTGGCCATCTCTACCTGTAGCTATTACTTTACTAGCCTGAACTTTCGAGGTGAATTCAGCCCCACATAGAGGGCCAGAGCTTGGCCAGTCCACCATTTAAGTCACACTTAAGCCCTATGATCCTGATCCTTCCACAAAGTCTGCACAGGTGGATTCCAGCGGCCATTGGCTTCAATGGGGCTCTGCAGGGATCCGACCCATCGGAGTCCGTTGCTGAATTGGGCACATAGGTAGGTAAGTTGAGGCAAAGGCCTCTGCAAAGGGTGAATTTCACCGTTAGTGCATAAGCAGTAAAATAAACCTGTATCCAGTAAAATCTGCCTGAATTTATGATATTCTGATCAGACATGAGCCAGAGTCTTCACTCAGACTAAGCTCAGACAAGGTTTCCCTTGTCAATGAGAAATGGTGATAAAAGCAGCTTTCTAAATATTATACACAGTATTTTATGGAAGCACTACAAATAAAAAAACCCCACCCTCTTGATCCCCACTGTGCAGAAGAAACATTCACATTTTAACCCAGTGCTGTTTGTGCCCGTGGGTCACAGCTGCTCAGACTATACCACACTGAGATGTAGCCCAGCCCCACCCATGCTGCGTTGGGATGCGTTTTCTATTTTCGCTTTGGTGCAGGTGGGCTGCCTCAGTACCACAACAAGGTGGGAAGTTGCTGACCACCACTGTCTGTTTCACTGCCTTTTTAGTTATCTAGTTTTTCCCAAACCAGGCCTCACCTTTACCTGCTTTCCAAACGGGAAGTAGTGCCTATCCTTAAGCAAGGGCCAGTATGTTTGTGCTCTCTTCTTCCACTGACTGATTCCAAGTCCAGCAGCCATGAAATCAGCTGGTAATTCTTCCTCACTTCACAACCAAGCTACCCCTGTCCAACAACGAGGCAATAAAAACCAGTTGAAACCTGAGAAAGTGCAGTCTAGTGGTCTGATTGCAGGAGAAGTCGTCTCCCCAGCTGTATAATGGGGATAATACGACCTACGTGACAGCGGCCTTGTGAGAATTAGGATGTTTCTAAGATGAATGGGACGGGTTGAGGGGAGAGACAGCTCTAGCACGAACTTAGCAGTCGGCCTTTCTTTACACATACATGGGTGTTTTCAGATTTGATCAGAAAGGTCCTTGCATTTTTGCCCTGCTGTTAAGCACCTGCCCTCAGAGCCCTTTGGCAATACATCTGTGACTGTACATGGAAAATGAACTTGTAAAAAAAAATGTAATGAGGTCGTGGGTTAAATCTCGTGACCATGCCAGCCCACCTGCCATGTAATGAGGGCAGGGCTACACCTGATCTGTTTGATACTCGGAGGCTTCAGATGGGCTTTCGGAGAAGCTCAGAAAGTTTTCCTGGTACTCGGAGCAAATGATCTCAAATCTGTAGTGTCTGAACTCCACAGCAAAGGTGCCGAAGTAGCAGAGGAAGCACATCACCAAGCCCCACTGGATCCTGGCTGCGTGCATATGGATTCCCTGTATCATCAGGATGAAGTCTGGAGAAGAGCTGTCAAGGAGAACATGTCGGAGCAGACTCAGTCCTGGATGAGAGGAGGTAGGGCAGCTCTGGGTTGTTTTTCAAATGCGTGAGGTGATAAAATCTTGCCTTCCTTTTACAATTAAATATAATCCACTGGATAGTGGCAACCAATGTGCAATTAATTAACGGTATTTAATAGAGAATCAGGGACAGGGTGAATGTCAACTATCTAGTTCAGCAGGAAACTGGACAAACCAGGGACATTTGCAAGCCTGTTACATGTGGCAACACTTCCATGTGGATCATGAACATGCTTCTATTTCCACTAAACTGTGCTTAGCTCTTGCACAGCACTGTTCACCTGTACATCTCAAAGCATTTGATAAAGAAGGGGAAGTATCATCCTCATGATGAAAAGGGCACAGAGAGATAAAGTCACTTGCTCAAGGCCAAACAGCCACTCAGTGGCAGAGCTGGGAACAGAACCCACTTCTGGGTCTCAGTTCAGTACCCTAGCCACAGACCATGCTGCCTCTCAGTGAGAACAGGATTAGTCCCATTCTGGGCTAAGGCTAAACCCACTTATTTCTCCTACCACCCTTTCCAGATCCTCCGCAAAACCAACCATTTTGGGGAAGCTTAGAAACACTGACCTACACCAGTAAAAATACCATCACTCACCCATTATACTGAAGAAGAAACAAAACAGTCTGAAATCAAACCTTCCTCCGAGTCTCCTAAGGTTTTTGGTGTTGTCTGCCTATTTGGACTCAACTCCATGGGACAGGGACTGCATCTTTGTATCTCATGCTGTGCCGAGCACATTGATGGCATTTAACAAAACACTGACCTCACACTCCACTGTTACTCTTTTGTCTTATCTACGGTATTAAAATGACCATGCTGGGGACCCAGTTCCAACAGAAACTTCCCTAACATGGTTAATACAATTGGACTTCGCAGGGCTGGAACACGGTTAAAGCAAGATTCAGCTCCTTTCTACAGTCCAAGACCTGGCCAAACTGGGGGACCTCCATGCGGTAACTGGGTCCCTCAACGCAGTGTAGATGTGACCTTTGACTCTGTTACAGGACCCACTTATCCGCCTACCTTTTCTAGAAGATTGTTGTTTAACCTGCACCCTGAGAAGAAAGGATCACACACCTTTACAGCTAAAAAAACGAACAGCCTCCCACATAGCTTCATGCTCAGGATTGGATTTATCACAAAACAGGCCATTAGAATCTGCTCCTTTGGGCCATATTCAGCCATCACGTAAGCAGTTCCAGTGCCCACTGCAGTGAATGGGAGTTGCGACCGTATGGCTGAATTTGGCTCTAAAGATCTCCTATTTCCTCCACATTTTCAGGGTTGTTCTCAGGTTGTGCCCAAGAGTGAAATTCACCTCATGCAAAGGGCCAGGTAAAGGCTTCTACCCCATGTAAGGCCTGTTTGGAGAGTTTATATGGGACTTCAGTGTTGTGGCCCTTTGCACAGGGTGAATATCACCTGGGGTGAGTAACCAGAAACCAGGGCACTGATGATAGGGTTTTGCCAGTAACATTCAGCACATTCGTTCGTGAGCTTCTTTAGAGGTAAAGAGAAGGACTGAACACTGACTTGCTGGATTTCCAGCTAGAGCAACCTTTCCCAAACCTCTCAAGGTGATGTCCTTTTGCCAGACCCAACTTGCTGCAGCTCTTTATGCAGAATCTTACAGCAACCTTTTTAGAGCCGAAGTTGCTGGTAGAAAAGCATGAAAGGATACAGACCTGGCAAATTACCAGTGATACATAAAGCAAAATCATGAGATAAACCTCTCCGAAAACAAACTTTTGTAGCTGGAAACGGGGGATGCCGCTATATGTTTACATTAGACTGGTGTATTTCCTGACATCGGGTGAAAGTTTTAAGAGCACCTAAGTCACTTAGGAACTTAATTCCCATTCTGAAAATGAGAATTAGGTGCTTTTTAAAAATTTTACCCAAATAAACCTTCAAAACACTTCTGATCTTAAGAAGCTCGACTTCTTTTGTTTTCCAAGTTTTTCTCCTAAAATATTTCATGGTCCTACACAAGAGTTGATAATATGCCCAATGGTGTAATAGCAATTTAGTCACATAGCTTTATTTCTTGGGATTTAGATACTGCTCTATGTTATAATAACCTCTGACATGCTATAGTAGTACTTTTAAACCCACTGCTGACAATCACAGTGAATGATCAGAATTTAAATGTTTGTGTAAAGAGACCTGAAAGAAACTTCCAGAAGCGGCAGCTTTTCCTGGCTCTGTTTCTTGACAGGAATGTGATGATGACAAAAGGCAATTTTCTCCTGTTATGTCCATTACTACAGTGAGAGATGGATAATAGTTCTATAAAGTGCCCATTACAATGCATCTGATACTGAACTAAGTTAAAACAGAGCTGGGCCCCATGGCTCAGAGGGGAAAAACCACTCTGCTGACAAGAATTACAATGAAAAGTAAAATGGGCAACAGAACAAGCACAACAGGAAAAGCTGACGAAAAAGGGAGACCAAATGATCACTGGTGAAAGGACCCAAATCCTGAAGAGAAAACCCAGATACCAGGGGACTCTAGCAGACAGGCTCAGGCTGAAAAGCACTAAGGCTTCAATTCCAAGAAACATCTCTTATTCAGGATAATATTTAAGCATGTGCTTTCCTAAATCTGTCCATTAACAATAACAGTACTTAGCATTTCTACACCATTTTCTAGCTAGAGGTCTCAATGAGGGGTAAGGATTGTTCTCCTCCTTCTAACAGATGGGAAGTCTGAGACACAGAATAATTCAGTGACCAGCCCAGGTCACAGCAGGTCAGGGGCAGATCCAGAAATTGCTCTGAGGTCTCCCGTGGGGCTGATTTTCAAAAAGCCTGCACAAATACCTGTGTACGCACTTCCAGCACTATCACCCGCACATGCAAATGGCAGAGTCTAACAGGTGCACATGCAAGTGACAGAATCAAACCCACTGGGGAGGTGGGCTTTGCATGTGTAAATTCTATCACAACCGATGCAGGTGTCAGAATTTGCTGACTGTACAGGCCCGACTAGAGGGCAGGCAAGGCACAGTGAGAGAACTGAAGACCAGGCCCAAAGGGGTAACTTCTTCACTCCTTGGTTAGTCAAATCCAAGTGATTAGGGAGGGTGGGTTTGTGGTGTGGGCAAAGGACAGGGACACAAGTGATGGGGGTTCTGTTCCTGGGCCTGCTGCATAGTGCTGCTGTGCAAATGACCTAGGACAGGGTACCATCTCTCTGTGTCTCAGTACCCTCGCCTGTAAAACAGGGATAACAATATTAACCTACCTCGGGGTAAACGTGAGGCTAAATTCATTAGTGGCCATAAATGTTTTGAGGTCCTAGAACAGACAGCGCTATAAAGGGGAAAGCGGTTTTATACCATACATTACTTTTTAAATCCCCTCCTTCCATGATAAGCAGGCGTGTTATTTTAGGTGCTTGCAGGTCCAGCAAGCAAGGCAAAAGGATACAAAGGACCACACACAGGGTTATAGTGGCTGACAAGACAACTCTTGGAATCCCAGCTTTTCTTCCTTCATTCTTTAGGTTTATTTTGAGTGTCAAGGCAGCCTGAATCCAGCAGGCCAGGGTCCCAAAACCGAACGTCAGGGAGGTGCCGACATTATGGATTTCTTCATCACTGGACAGCTACCAAAAAAAAAAAAAAAAAAAGGAACTTGTGATTGCTTTGATACGTCCCAAAGAAACAAACATCTATACAATTCCTCAATGTGATCCTACTTTCGGGAAGAGGGAAGGAGGGGTGTAATATTAAAGCAGAATCATTTGTTGCAAAATACACAGCCAATGCTGCCTTCCTACCCCAGCTGCAACATAAAACAACACAGGCGTATGGGAGGTCCTGCTGTTTATAGCCTAGCTGCTGCTGCAAGCAGAATTTCCTCTCAAACCAAAGAGCAGTGGACCAAGTGATGTCCTGCAAACATCCCCGCCAGCTCGCTGGCAAGGCCGCTGGAAAAAACAGCCAAGAGATTTTTCCTGCAGAAAATCCTTTGCTGGTTCTCCATCGAGGCCAATGCATGCTGGGACAATTCTTTGGCCCTTGGTCAGTGCTGTTCTGTGGACATGAACACGGACGCTCATAATCCTGCAGTGAATGAGCTCCGTGCAGATAGAGCCCCACTGACTTCAAGGGGGGATTCCATTAGGACACAGGCGTCCTCTTACTCTGAGCTTGTAGCACTGGGACTGTAGTTGCATACTAGCTATCCAGTCACAGTGACTTCATTTAGGGGAGGCCAAGTCACTTGGGAAGTAACAAGCAAGACAAGGGCATCACAAGCCTGGCTTGGACTCTGACAAAGGGAAGCTTTTGGGGTGAGATTCTCAAAGCCACCTAGGGGATTTGGACGCACAGTTCCCATTCCAATCAAAAGGAAGTGTATCCAATTTGTCTGGGAAGCTTTGAAAATCTCAGATTTTATCTATAAATAAAAATTCACCTAGAAAAAAGCAACCCTGTTGGGAGTGTCTGCTGCTATTTCACTGGGATCAGAGCAAGTCAAATGCAGCCTTTGTCAGTGAAGTCAATGGAGGCTTACCGGGAGGGATTTGGGACCATGACCCTGTCTGATTCAGACTCTGAAGGCAACATGATACATACAGCATTGTGCCTTTTGTTCAAAAAGGCAGGGGCAGACCCTTTCTTTAAGCACCTTGCACACTTTGGAAGCAGGTATAAATAATAGATTTGCTTGGTCTTGTCTTTCAGTTTTCCAGCTTGTCCTTGACACAGCTAGTGAAATTCACTCCACTCACAAAACGCCTGAGTATTACAGGGCTCTATGTAGGTGGCATGCAGGGAGCTGAAAGCCATCCATCCACCCCTAGCCCAGGGGCAGGGAGTGGGGCTGCCACTCAGCCAGCAACAAGTTTAGACTTGAAATTAGATGGAGGAGTGAAGTTTTGGAATGGCCTTGCAAGGGAAGCAGAGGGGCAAAATAACCTAACTGGTTTCAAGACGGAGCTGGCTAAGTGTATAGAGGGGATGGTATGATGAGACTGCCTACATTGGCATCTGCTAGTAACAAATATTTCCAATGGCCAGAGATGGGGCGCTCGATGGGGAGCACTCTTGAGTTACTACAGGGAATTCTTTCCCAGGTGTCTGGCTGGTGGGTCTTCCGCACATGCTCAGAGTCTAGCTGATCGCCATATTTGGGGTCAGGAAGGAATTTCCCTGCAGGTCAGATTGGCAGAGACCATGGGAGGGTTTCACCTTCCTCTGCAGCGTGGGACACAGGTCACTTGCACGTTTAAACTAGGATAAATGGTGGATTCTCTGTAACTTGAAGTTTTTAAATCATGATGTGAGGACTTCAGTAACTCAGCCAGAGGCTAGGGATCTATTACAGGAGTGGGTGGGTGAGGTTCTGTGGCCGGCGATGTGCAAGAGGTCTGACTACATGATCATGATGGTTCTGGCCTCAAAGTCTGAGAGTCGTTATACCAGCCTATGACCTGGAATAGCAGCAACAGCCCCTCTGCACTAGTTGCACGTGGTACAAGATCCATGTGCAATGTTGAATCCGTGGCCTGGCCTCAGACCTCTCTTACCTCCCGTCAGCACTGCCTTCTACATTATGTGGGACAATTTCCACAGTACACACATCCCTTTGCATGGCTGCACAGCCTCCCCACTCCCATCTATATCTATATTCATTCTCAGCTGACATAACTCCGCCATTACTAAAATGTCAGAAAAATCAACAAGAAATTAGCTCTTGGATGAAGACCGGCTCTCACAAGCTGAAGTGATAGTCGTTTGAAAGGGGAAATGCTTAGAAGAGCTGACCCAGACACTCTCTCCACCTTCCACTGAAGGTGCACAGTCCTCATTGTCATGTTTGACTCCTCCATACGCCTGGATTACCAGGTGGCACCAGTTTCTAGAAACACCTGTTTTCACCTCCAGCTTGCAAGGAAACCTCATCCCTTCCTGCCAGACAGAGACCTGGCCACAGGGATCCATGCATTTGTTCTCTCCAGCCTGAATCACGGTAACTCACTGGGCCTGGAGCTGAATGGGAAGACAATGCCCAGGCTCCAGCTGGTTCGGAATGTAACTGCCCAACTTCTCCATGGCTCAAGCCACCGTCAGCACATCAGCCCTCTGCTCAAGTCCCTCCACTGGCTCCAGTCAGCTTCCGAGGCCAGTTTAAGGCTTTGGTCCTAGCTTCCAAAGCAATTAATGGATCAAGCCCCAGAGTTACATTAGAGACCGAATTTCCATCTCTGAACCACCGTCATATCTAAGCTTCTCTGGGATAACCCAGATCATAAAGCCCAGGACGAAGCATGTGAGAGCTAGTGAAAAGTCACTCTCTGTCAAATGGATCTGGCTACAGAACAAGCCTCCAGAGGAGGCCAAGAAATTCCTGACTCTGACCACCTCTAGGAAAAGCTGTGAAACCTTCCTCTTTGAGAAATCGTTTCCACCATAATGACGACAATCTTAACATGGATCCCTCTTTTAACCAATAAACACTAAGCAACCAAAACAAACAAAAAAAGGGGAGGAGGGGAATTAATAAAATCTAAAATAATAAAAAGTCTACCCCCAGAAAAGTGTTTACTCCCAAAAAGGGAGAAGAGCCAGAGATTCTGTACAGTCCACTAAGGGTCTAGCTACTGATTTCATGTGGAAGGCATACAGATACTATGGTGATGGGTGGAAATATAAAACAGATAGATGGTGTGAGCCAACAAGGGACCACGTTACCCTTGCTGGGGTAGCTTTTAGTGAGTTAAGCTCTCCCTCTCAACATCCCCCAGAGAACAGATCTTGTCCAGAGATACTATTGCAAGCCATCTATTATATTTTGTGGCGTTCGCACTAAGCAATAAGGAAGCAAAGACATGTACTATGGTCTAACATTGACACGCCTTGGTGGTGGCTTCGCACAAGACTAAAGAAGGGCGCTGTTAACCAGCACGGTGTGGCTTTATTAAACCAGAATATATAGACTACAGTAATTCACTGTAACAGCTTCTAAAGATCCAGCCTTCACTAGCAAGGAAAATGCTGGAAAGAAGGAAGGAGAACTTTGAGATTTGGTTTCCTAAAGCCAGTCCCACCTCTCGCAGATTCCCCTTCATGCAGCTGGACAAGTATCGGGCTAGCTCTTACAACTTGGGGGTTCACAGGCAAAACCAAGGCCACAAGCTGCTAGACAGGAGAATTGGGCAGTGATGTCAATGAAGCTACAACGAACTGGTGACCACTAGCTGAGGATCTGGCCTAAAGTATCTGATTGGCTCATCCTTAATAAAAAGTCAGACTGGAACATGTTACAAGAAGACATATGATTACTGCCAACAGGTCACACACAGAGATAGTTTTCTTTAAAAAAAAAAAAATTGAAACAGACATATTTTTCCAGTTCAATAAAACTAATGGGCCAAATTCTCTACTGTCATGATACCACGAACTTCTATAGAGCTATGCCTGCAGAGAATTTGGCCCAGCACAATTTCTCATACTCGCACAGCAGTTACCAGTCAGAGCTGCATTGCTAGCAATCCCATAGGGGGAGGCTTTCAAAGACATGTAGGGGATTTAGGAACACAACCTCTATTGACTTTAAATACTTTTGAAAACCTCCCCCTAAGATTTCATGACAGGTTTCAGAGTAGTAGCCGTGTTAGTTTGTATCCGCAAAAAAAACAGGAGTACTTGTAGCACCTTAGAGACTAACTAAGGGCTTGTCTACATCAGAAAGTTGCAGCGCTGGTGAGGGAGTTACAGCGCTGCAACTTAGGAGGTGTACACATCTGCACGGCACCACCAGCGCTGCAACTCCCTGTTTGCAGCGCTGGCCGTACTCCCGTTTTGTCTTGGGTGTAGAGGATCCAGCGCTGGTGATCCAGCGCTGGTAATCAAGTATAGACACTTACCAGCGCTTTTCTTGACCTCCGTGGAATAAGCAGGTATTCCAGCATACCTGAGGAAGCCTCTGGTAATCAAACTGGTCTCCTTCCCCAGCTTGCTCTCGCGTTCCCCGAACCCCGAGCAAGCAGGTCTCCTTCCCTGAGGTTTGCTGGGTGGTTCCGGGAACGCGAGAGCAAACCGCGGCGAAGCTGGTCTCCTTCCCCGGTTTGCTCTCGCGTTCCCCGAACAAGCAGGTCTCCCTTCCCTACGGTTTGCAGGGTGGTTCGGGGAACGCAAGAGCAAACCGCGGCGAAGCTGGTCTCCTTTCCCGGTTTGCTCTCTTGTTCCCCGAACCCCCGAGCAAGCAGGTCTCCTTCCCTGCGGTTTGCAGGGTGGTTCGGGGAACGCGAGAGCAAACCGGGAAAGGAGACCAGCTTCGCCGCGGTTTGCTCTCGCGTTCCCCGAACCACCCTGCAAACCGCAGGGAAGGAGACCTGCTTGCTCGGGGTTCCGGGAACGAGAGAGCAAACCGGGAAAGGAGACCAGCTTCGCCGCGGTTTGCTCTCGCATTCCCCGAACCCCCCTGCAAACCGCAGGGAAGGAGACCTGCTTGCTCGGGTTCTGGGAACGAGAGAGCAAACCGGGAAAGGAGACCAGCTTCGCCGCGGTTTGCTCTCGCGTTCCCCGAACCACCCTGCAAACCGCAGGGAAGGAGACCTGCTTGCTCGGGGGTTCGGGGAACGAGAGAGCAAACCGGGAAAGGAGACCAGCTTCGCCGCGGTTTGCTCTCGCGTTCCCCGAACAAGCAGGTCTCCTTCCCTGCGGTTTGCAGGGTGGTTCGGGGAACGCGAGAGCAAACCGCGGCGAAGCTGGTCTCCTTTCCCGGTTTGCTCTCGCGTTCCCCGAACCCCCCTTGAAGCCGCCCAACAGCGCTGCAGTGTGGCCACATCTAACACCACTTGCAGCGCTGGTTGCTGTAAGTGTGACCACTCTGCAGCGCTGGCCTTATACAGCTGTACTAATACAGCTGTAACAACCAGCGCTGCAAAATTTTAGATGTAGACATGGCCTAATTTATTTGAGCAGAAGCTTTCGTGAGCTACAGCTCACTAGCTCACGAAAGCTTACGCTGAAATAAATTTGTTAGTCTCTAAGGTGCCACAAGTACTCCTGTTCTTTTTGCTAAGATTTCACGTTCACCGAAGAGACAAGCAGACACATGAGTGCAGTGGACACATTCCCACTCTAGAGCAAGCTTATGGTGTCTCAGAATGACAGCTGACAGCTTGTTTGTAACAATAACGCAGGCAGAACAGACTCAGAATTGAAAGAACTACAGCCCAGGCAATGACTCACAGCAGGAAATGCCTTCAGTGTTTATATATAAAATCCCTCTTGTGGCCAGTCTAAGGATAGGCAGGAGGTAAAACACCGACATACATTCTAATCATAGGTTTCAGAGTAGCAGCCGTGTTAGTCTGTATCTGCAAAAAGAACAGGAGTACTTGTGGCACCTTAGAGACTAACAAATTTATTTGAGCATAAGCGTTCGTGGGCTAAAGCCCACTTCATCGGACGCATAGAATGGAACATATAGTGAGGAGATATATATACATACAGAGAACATGAAAAGGTGGAAGTTGCCACACCAACTCTAAGAGGCTAATTAATTAAGATGAGCTATTATCAGCAGGAGAAAAAAAACTTTTGTAGTGATAATCAAGATGGCCCATTTCAGACAGTTGTCAAGGCTGTGTTGGCAGCCCTGCTATTAGCATAGAAGTGTGTGCAAGCTCCCAGAGCTGGTCACCCTCCAGTGCAGTCCCCATGCCTAGGCACTTGTCTGTCAAGCCCAGCGCCTGCCCAGGGGTAAGGCAGGCTCCCAGCTGCTGTTGGGTGCCAGGAGATGGAACACCAGATGTCACAGTTTCAAATTTTAAAGTTTATTAGGAATAATCAATCATCAGTGCTACTAATGGCAGTTGCCACCTTCCCTTTGCCACCAGGGAAGCAATTTAAGAGGCAATAGCAGGAGGGTATGAGGAGGCCGAGAGCATTAGGGTGACCAGATGTCCTGATTTTATAGGGACAGGCCTGATTTTTGGGTCTTTTTCTTATATAGGCTCCTATTACCCCTCCACCCCATGTCCCGATTTTTCATATTTGCTGTCTGGTCACCCTAGAGAGCATCGACAACCATGATGGCAGTTGTACTCCTGCCACAGGCAGCTCCAGGAGCCGCAAGATCTGTGCTCACAGCAGGTAGGACTGATAGATAATGGATGCAGCTCTCTTGACATGCCCATGGAAATCCAGAAAAGACTGACATCTCAGTTACCAATAAGCTGGAGGGAGGGGGAAGTGGGAGTGGGGTACCTGAAAGTTGCCAAGTAAGGTCATTCCAAATGAGGCCAAGCATAACGCAATCAGTCCGCTGACATTCAGCCAGGGGTTTAGTGCTTTTGGCTTCAACTGTATAAAGCGGAGAACGGCAACGACAAGTGCTGAAAAAGGAAACAAAATGCCAGACGCACAGTTATAAACCCACACAGCACAAATCTAGTGGGTGGGATTTCCAAAAGCACTTAATCCTGCTCCTGGTAAAACTCGCATGAGCTGCCATGGGAGCAGAGATAGGCCAGTGCCACGTCCTTTTGAACATTCCACCTTGCATTTACTTGCAGAAGATGCAATAGCACAGTAAGTAACTTGGGTAATTCCTTCTCTTCCCTCCCTGCCCCATTCTTTATTGCTGTCACTTATCGCATCTTGTCTAAAACCTAGACAGAAACTGTACTGGACAAGGACTGTCTCTTTATTATTGGTCTGTAAAGCATTTGACACAGTTTGGACATTATGTACATCACTGTATGAAGTTTTATTCCATTAGCTACATTTGTGATGAGTTCGATTTGATGATACAGCCGCTTTCAGAAGCACACAGCAGGGACCCAATCGAAAGCTTGGATCAGGCCCTCTCCCTTCGCATTGTTTTATAAAACAAACATTTGAAAAGCGTCCTTGCAAATGTAGGGCACACAACAGGGACAGCACAGAAAGCTTCTTCTCACTGCCCTGTCAACTTATCACAATTCTGACCTAGAGGGATCAGCCTCTAGAGGTGAGAGTACAGGTCACTTTGCAGGACTATTCCATCCTCAGCCCATCTACTAAGACTGCCAGCAAGGGGAAAAACAAAGACAGGTAGGTGGGAACCTGTCCACTGGGAACTGGACTAAGTCTTCCATGCTCCTTGCCCATAGCACAAGGCATTTTAGGTAGCTAACGCTGCATTTCATACAGGTTTCAATATCATCAGTGTCATTCTCAGCACACTCCTAACCAGATCAGTACTGGTCAGACCAAGGCAGGGAACTGCCACTTGTAAGCGAGAAGTCAGTTTCCTAATGGGAAAGGAGCTAAGGGAGACATGATAGCTTTAAGAAGTCACAGAATCTCCTTCCTGGACCAGGAATGGTGACGGGCAGCAAGGCACGGGGAAGAAGAATTAACACATCTAGACAAACCCAAATAGGAATTATGGGAGTCTAAGAGACTGAGGTGCCTAAATGTAAATGAAATCTAGTGGGAGTTGGACATAACATTTCCCTTATGTTTCTTTTGAAAATCCACTTTAATGTCCTTCAGCCTCCTGCACATACAACCCTATTGTACAACGACTGCAGGGTTTGACTAGACCTTCTGTTTTAACAGATATCCATCAAGAATGAAATTCACCTCAGCACAAAGGGCCCAGCACCTGCCTTATGGTCCCTATTTTAAGGTGTTATGGGTGCACAAGACCTTGTTCATGCTCTCTGTGCTAAGGTGAATTTCTCTCCTAAGTAGGTTCCATTGATTTAGTTCAGTACATTAAAACACGTTAATTTAGCATTATTTTTTTTTTTAAATAATAGGTCAGATTTTTTTATATAAGACAGATGACAGGAGATAGAGCCCTGCACTTCTAGGTCACAGGTTGAAAACCAAACCACATCAGTAGAGACACAAAATAACCACCACTTGGTGGACAGTCATGTAAAAATGAACTGCTGCTCTCAGTCTAGCTCTCCTGGAGCACTGTCCATTTCACAGGTAGAATTTTGCTAGCAGCCTCTGTAGAGAGACCAAGAATTAAGCAGATATCCAGAATGAGAACTGGGCTACTGAATCTATTATTGAATTCAGTCCAAGCTGGCAAATAGTTCCAGCCACATTTTAAAAAAAATGAAGAATTTGTTGGGGGGGAAATTTTTAGAAAGTGTTGATTTCATTGACCGTAAACATTTTTTTTCAGAGTTTTCATTTTGATGAGAAAAACTAAAAACATTAAGTTAAGGTTCAAAATGAACCAATTTTTCAGTTCAGCCACTGAACCGAAAAATGAATGATTTGTTCACCTCTATTCAGCACAAGCTCCACTCTCACCCCTACATGGTCCCTACAGATCATGCCTGAGACATAGGGGTAGGGCAGTGTTGGGATAATGGCATTGCTGATGTTCATACTGGACTTGGTCCATGCATACAGGATTTGGTCCTAAGCCATTGAAGTCAATGAGAGTTTTGCCATGGACTTAAATGGGATCAGGATCAGGCATAAAATGAGTTTCCAGGGATTTCAGCTCAACGTGTTGCCCAAGCAATACATTTACCAGGTATTATCCTGAAAGTGTTCAATTGTATCTGTTTGACATGATGCAGAGAAAATGTATTCTTAAAGTGGGCTCTAATGAGTGTCAGTCACCCTGGACAAAATGCCAACATCAGCAGCCACCCAGTCAACACAGGGGCCTGACTTTTTCATCTTAATCATTTACACTTTCTGTTTTGTAACTCCAACATAACGTGACAGTCTATTTTGGAGGATGGCATCAGCCATTATATAGGTGCTTAAATTACACAACCTTCATCTTCACAATGCACCCCAAGGCAGTAATATGATTCAATTAACTGCCTTTCTGCGCTGTTGTCTCATTATTGTCAGAATATATGGAAGAGGGAGAATCCTAGCTCATTCACAAGTCATGTGAATGTAAATGTTCAACTATGTTTTGAATCAATCTGTTTAAAAGATAAAGAATCTTAAAATGTTAATTTCAATACACACATTGATCCTGTTCTTAGGATTCTGCCACTGATTGGAAGACAAACTGGGCACTATCCAACTCTGTGGTATAAACTAACAAGATCTACTGGGCCAACATTTTCAAAAGTTACTAGTGATTTTGGGTCCCTCAGTTTTTGGATGACAGTTGAGACATCTTAAAGGTGCCAGATTTTCAAAGATGAGAACTCAGTACTTTCTGAAAATTAGGTTCCTGTAAACACGTCTCAAACTAGGCACCCAAAAATTTGAGTACTCCCAAAATCACTAGTCACTTTTGAAAATTTCAGCAACTGATGTTGTTATCAGTGATTAAGAGTATTCAAAAATAAGGCAGCAAGGGACCAAGAGAAAAACAGCAACGTTCTCAACAACAAAAAGTGTTCCTTCTCCATATTAAAATGGAGAGACGAACATTGATGGTATCCTTTGCTGAGCACTGATGTTAATTTTTTTTGCATGTACCAGATGGTACCACCCCAGATGAAAGATCAAAGCACCACTGAATCTTGTAGTGTCTCTGAGCTAAAACTAGTAAATCTCAATCTCATTAATTATTCCTTAGAATCATGGGAGAGAGTAGGGAGGGGAGATATAGATGATAAAGGATTAGCAGAAAGAGCTAGATATGATCTGAAAGAGGGAAAATATTTTGGTAATTAACTAGCTTCAAAACTAAGTAGAGCTTGTCAGGAATTTTCTTCTTAATCTTTTTTCAATAGAAAATACTGATTCATCCAAACCAAAACAGTTTGCCGGAAAGGCTTGGTTTTGATGATTTTTCAATGAAAAATAAAACCAAAAAAAGTTTTCAAAAATTGTTGAAATATTTTATCTGCAAAATTTTAAATTAAAAATTCCAGTTTTGTTTTAACTTTTCACTTTGAAATGTAAGAATTATATTTGTAGTAAAAATTAAAAAATAGTTGAAATCACAATGAAATTATGGAAACAAAATAGTTTCAATTGACCCAAACCAAGATTTTGATTTTTCATCCCAATTCAGGGCAGAATTTCCCACCCTCAATATCTCTGAAGTACTTACAGCATGAGAAAAACATTTCCTGCCCACCTCTAGAACCAAACAGCTGCATAACTGTCATGTGGAATGCTCAGACAGGGCTATAAAGAAGGCTGGAAAATATAACTCATTTTGTTGATCAAAGTGTTGAGCACCCAGCCTCTGAAAATCAGGCCCCTTTGAGATATCTCAAATAGAACACCCAAAAAGTTGCCCACAATCACTAGTCACTGTAGAAAATCTAAGCCCTATATGTACTATTCCAGCCAATTCTGTCAGTCTGTAATGACATTACTACAGATACTGCTGGATTTGTCCCAGATTTGTCCCTCATTGAAGTCAACAGCAAAATTCTCAGGACTGGACTCCATGAATGTATTGAAATTAGTATCCCAAGATCCTCCATATTTTACTCAGGCAGATTAAAAAAAATTGAACATTACATTAATTTCCCTTCAAGAATGAACGAGGGGCCCTCCTACCCTAAAATTCTGGCAATAATGGTGAAATAGGACATGAAAGGCAGTATATTTTAAGGGGAATATTACTGCATGGTCGGGGAGGTGTTGAAGGGAACAAGGCTGAAGGCTAGGTAACCTGAGCACCAGAACGGTGGCTGAAGTGGACATCTGACATAGCCTGACAAAGGCAATATGTTTCAGGGGGAATATTTTGCTGCTAATGTTGTGTAGCTTTTTATCCCTGCATCCATCTCTGAAGTGATCAGTAACAGAGCTGGTCAACATTTTTAACTGAAAAAACAGCCTTTTCAAAGAATGAAAATTTTCATGAAAAATTGTATGACATTTAAAAATTGGTAACTTCTACTGAAATGCTTTCCAAAATGTTTTACTTACTAAAACCAGCAAAGGGGGGAGGAGGTTGTAAATTAAAAATTACAATAATTTATTTTGAAAAAAATAAAAACTGGGTCCATTTTGACCTCTTTAAAATAAAAGCAGTTTTTACCTTCCCCTGAGATTGAGTGATCCCTTTAACACATGTGGTACTGCTGTAGTGCTAATGGGAGTTAGGCAGGAAAACAAGAAGAGTGCACTACTGTGTCTACAAAAGGTCAACAACCTCAGCACCAAAGCAACATTTAAACACTGTGCCTCCCTGAACTTTCACTTTCAGTGTGGTTAAGGTCAATAATGGTACAAGCTGGAAGTAGCCCCCATAAGCATCCAATGTAACAGACATTCAGCCTGCTCAAACGAGCTCTGCTTTATCCCGATAGGGTAATGCCCATAGACATCATAATAAATGTGTTGTTGTTGGTGGTTTCCAGCCTTGGGCTTCCATAGCTATAGTTTTCATTGCAATACTGGGAGAGGGTCAAAGAGAAAATGCTGAAGACATGTAGTAGGTTTCAGCCTCAACACCTTGTTCGTTTGATCCTTCATCACAACTGCATAAATAACTTTCACTCATTCTCATACACATAAGATCAGATCATGAAATCGACTGCACGCAGGCAGACTTCTGCACCCACATAGAAGCCCATAGATTTCAATGGGGCTTTGTGTGGGTGCAAAGTCTACAGGTCTGATTGTAGGAGTGGAGCTTTAAATTTCAGTAGCTTAACAGGGAGATGTGTATTACTCATGTCAAACACTGGAATCTGACAAGAAGTTTCCTACATACATATTGTTATATTTGGTTTTGAGGGCAGAGACGGCGATTGCGTGTATAGAATTGTATTTAGCCTTCTCTGTAAGTGTCAGGCACATACACATGTTATGACCAAGGACCACAGATAATGTAAACTTGTGCAGTTCCGTCAAGTCAGTGGAGGAAGATTGATTTATACTAGCTGAGGTTCTGGTCCAATATATATCCATAAATATCAGTGTGTCTAGATACTGATATTCCCCTTTTCAAAATCTACTCTCAACTTTCACTCCATCTTAATACACATATCAGTAATTCAGGGTACAGTACATTAGTAATAATAATACTTTGCTGTTATATAGCACTTTTCATCAGTAGATCTCTTAATAAACGAGGTGAGTATCATTACTGAGGCACAAGGAGGTGAAGTGACTTGCCCAAGGACACACAGCAGGCTCATGTAGAGCTCGATGTTGCAATTTACCCGCAAGCTTTAACTCTGCCTTGGAATGATACTATGAAATAACCATATGAAGATGATGAAGGCATTATAGTGTTTGTGGTTAAACTTATTTTTACAGTCAATAGATTCCCCCTATCACTATCTTTATATCATCACTCCAGGGCAAAGTTAAGTCTGTTTGGATGCCCTAACTATACCTTTCCATCCTTAACATCATTTAAGTGTCACCTGAACTCTGAATTTCCTGGGTTTGGGGGAAAATATGCTGTACTTTTTATATTTAATAAAATGGTTCCCCGCTTTAAGTGTAAAACTCAGCTCAGCCTCGACTACGGAACTCTGAGTGGTGCTTCTATAATATACACAGCCACACTGGCAAAGACAGACTCAGTAACAACAATGGAGCACTAACTCAGCATTATCATTTGCCTATGTAGCTTCAGGAGAAAATACTTGAGGTATCTCAGGTATAATAAGTTTTATTTACAAAAACAATGAAACATTTTTTTCAAGCATTATAACCAAAGTGTTCCTCCCAACTATGTTAGTTTGAAGCTTCGCCCTATCAGAAGCAACCTGTGAACGTCCATATTTTCACTAATGGAATTTTTAAAAAAACCACCTCAGAAATAACATTTTGTCAAATGTGATGACCAATTACACAATGTTTCCATGCAGGATTTTATAGCAACAATAAACCAAAAATACCATTCCATGCACCGAAAACACAGTCATACGAACTTAAGGCTAAGGTGTGATGATAAAAGAAGAGAATAAAATGGAAAGTATGAAGGTCAAACATATCCAGCTTTGTTCTGTCCTTTTACAAACAGTTACAAAATAATACTAGCAGCACCTCTTTAAAAGGTTTCAAATAATCAGCTTTGACAGCAACATCTACTGGATTTTACTCATGTTCCAATGACTCGTTAAAGTGAATTAAGAGAGAGGAAAAAAAAAAATTCCCCATGCGGTTCCTACCTAGAAATGCTGCCATGTTCATGACTTGGCTAAATACACAGCTTGCAGGGGGTGCATCACCTGCAATACTTCAAAAATATAAAGTGTATCATTGTAACTCTACTAAGACAGCTACAGAGAGAAAGAAAGAACGAACATCCATTGATCAGAATTATATGTGGGGAATGGGAGTTGGGGAGGAGATCCAGTTACCTTATGTAAGGGGGACTTTTGGAACCAGGTTTCCTAAGTGACATAAAAACACAGGAGCCAGCATTAAAGATTTTGCTGTTTTGTGTCTCTAATAATATTTGTTAGAAGTTAGAAGTTACTGATTTAAAACAAAACAAAAACCACCACCACCACCACCACGATCACCTCTTACCGATCTGGCACGTTTAATGGAATAATTTTGTTATCTTCCACAGCTATAAAATATCTGTCAAAAGAGGAAAGAAGCAGTTTAGAAAACACAAACAATGCCAATATAAGACCAAGACAACCATGTTTTTTAATTTATAAATTCATGTGGGGCCCAATTCAGGAAAGCACTTTGAAGTGTCTAATATCCATTCATATTCAAGAAAGCATTCAAACATGGGCTTAATTTTAAGTATGTGCTAAAATTGCATTGAAATCAGTCATACTTGTTTAGCTTTAAGCATGTGCTGAAGGGCTTTTATAGATTTGGGCCTTGATTAGTAATGATAATCAAAGCCCCTTGTTTTCCTGAAAACAATTCTTTTCTACCACAGACCACAACACTATTTGCTACCAGCTGATTCTACTGATATCAATGCTCAAGCTATTGTATAAAGGAAAATATGGCTGTCCAGGCTTCTGCAGGAGAGAGCCATCAATGGGAGAAAGCATGGAAGCAATCTAAAGGACACTTTTGGAGATAGGTTTTGTACCTTTTGGTCACATAGATCATATGATGTAATTGAAATGCAAACAGGCAGTGCCATTGTGGGTCCTGTGACCAGATAACTAAGGTTTCCGTCCATCTAATAATAGGATAATTGCCATTTATCCTTATTTTATTTCTATAGTGTCAATGGCTTGTAATTTAAAGATTACCTTAAGGCAAGAGTTCTAATAATGACCACCTGCCCTACTGAATGATATCCCCCTCAATGTATACTGTATCCTGTATAAGCCACTTTCCACCTTTCAAAGTAGCTCTTCTCTCTTTTTTTACATCCAGGGTGAAATCCTGGCCCCACTGAAGTTAATGGGAGTTGTCACTGACTTCAATGGAGAGAGAATTCTACCTCAGCATGCTGCAGTAATACAAGTGTGAGATGTAGGAGAGCTGATAAGAGACGAGCCCTTATTTTCTGACTCCAATCATCTGACATGGGGCAGGATTAAAAAGGTTAATTCCCTGTCACGTGACAGAGGTCAGGATCCAGCGGTTACTGTTACAACTGTGACCACAACGTACATACTCGTCAGTCAGGCTATCATTAACGCATGGTTCCCGGACAGTGGCCAACAGTGAATTCCTGTAGGTCTGTGGAGAGCTGGTCGCTTCTCCTCATTTCCAGCTGCTAAATCATATTTTTTAAAAGAAGTTAAGGTACATAATGACTGGCTTAATATTATTTTATAGTTATGCATGAGATGGCCCACGCACATGTACAGGTGATTTTGGAGCCATAAAATGCCCCTTTACTTCCCTGGGTACATCCCCTGCATTGCAGGCCACACTGCGTGAGAGGAGAGAAGCCTCTCTGGGCTGCTGCTCCCAGTCCCACACAATGAGTGAGGAGTGGATGGGCCAGGGTAGGGGGCGGGTGGCAACTTGCCAACACAAAGGAAGAAGGAAGTCGTGCCAGGAAAAGGAGCAAGAGTGAAGCAGGGACCAAAACATGTCTGCTAATCATGAGTCGGTCACTGCTCTGCTCCTGGGCAACGCAGCTCCATGCTGCCCCTTGCTGGAAGCAGATTACCCGCTGCCAATCCAGCCTGATGAAAGCAGTTGCTGGAGTTGCCTCAGTGAGCACGGAGAGGTCAGCTAGCAACTCTCTCTATTCAGATGTGGTCCGTTCTATTGCAACATTTGGGAATGTCTGATTTACCTCAGTCCCCTCACACACACACCCCAAAACCCAAGTGGAAGATCACTTACACTATCCACAGCCCAGCGGAAGTGAACAGCGTGAACACAAGTGGTAAAAACATCCACACGCTGCATTTCTTCCCATCCATGCCTGCTAGAAACAAAGACAATAAAGTGTAATGCAAAAGACAACAGGGGTAAGAGCTACTGGAGACATCACATCCTTTCCCCCTTCAATACGTAAAACAAGTCTGACTAGGGTATGTGAAACTGAGAACCTGGTAATGCAGAATGATCACTGTTGCTCCTGGCTCATGCAGAGTGATCCTGGTACTCCCAGAGAAACTCCCCTGCAATTCAGGGAGAGCACTCATGCAGTAAGGTACTATTCAATGCATGGAAGGGTCACAGAATCCAGCCCTGATGACCGTCAGCCCAAGAATGAAAAGCAGTCTCTAATCCTTGTTAAAACATTAGTTACATTTCCCCAGGCCCCAATGGGATAGGTATTATTTTCATTTTGCAAAAAGGAGAAACTGAGGCACAGAAAAATCACATTGGGGGAAGATTTTCAAATAGGAATTTAGTAGCAGGCATTTTTTTAAAGCCTTTCCCTGAGTGATCAACCCAAGAACACACAGCTAGGAATAGAGCCTGTAGCGGGGCGGACTGCCCAACTCCCTGGGAGGATGGGCTGTGGCAGGCCAGGGAGCCTGCGCAGCCCGAGAGCCAATCAGAAAAGGGCTTATGGGGAGTCAATCAGGGCCCAGATTGGAGGGAACCAATTAGGGCCAGGCTCACCCATATATAAAGGCTGCCCAGAACAGGAGCAGGCAGTCTATCCCAGGCCTTTCACAGGGGAAGGTCAGTCTCCAAGGGAGAAGACTAGCATCGTGGACAGCGCAGTGCTGGGCAGGCTCAGGGAAGCTAGAAGGCTCTAGCCCATAGCTGCCAGGCTGCAGGCCCTGAAGGGAAGGGCCTAGCGGGTGCAAGGGACCGTAGGGGAAGCGTCCCAGGGAAACAGACAGAGGAGGGGAAAGAGAGAGGACAGCAAGGCTGACGCCAGAGGCTCCCTGGGTCCCCCCCCACCTCCTTGCAGTACATCCAGCCATTGGCCGTGGGGAGCGGCCATTATAGACTATGCCCGATCCCTGACAAGAGGGATTAGACATTGGGGTATATGGTTGCACATGGTGGCTGGAGTGGAGGACTGCTGATCACCGATCCCTGGAAGGGGGTCCAGATAGACTAAGGAACACTGCCGGAGGGCGGTAGCCTCGAAGAGGACGCTGCCGAGCAGGGAGCAACGCGGGTCCAGCAACAGCAGCGGAGAGCAGAGGGCAGAACAACGGACGGGACACCACCAGGAGGGGGCGCTCCACTGGAATCGAGCTAATTCCCAGAGTCACCAGCAGGAGGTGCCGTGGGTAGTGAGTCCCAACCTGTCTACACGTGGTGGAGAATACGGGCACGAGCGGTCCGTCCCTGATACAAGGGGCATGAGCGAGCCCTAGGCAGATTGTGGCAGATTGAGAGACTGAGAGACAGAGATGGTGGAGAAACGAGACTTGTACTGGAGGGCCTGGGTGGCTCGGCTTGCCGAGCAGCAGAGTGATGTGCTCTGGCTGCTGCGGGGGTGGGCACCCAGACCATATAAGAGACCAGGCGCCCAGGGCAGGAGGCCAGGGCCTGGCTCTAAGAAATGTTACGCCTGTGGGCGAAAGGGCCACTTCAGGAGGGAGTGTCCCCACTGGGAGAGGGCAGAGAGGCCCCACCCAGACAAGGCTCCCCCTGTGAAGATAACAGGGGGGCCCCCAGCTTGTTGGGTCTGTGAGGAGCAGGGACACGTAAGGAGAGAGTGCCCCTACAGGGATCCCAGGGCCTGGGCCAGCCCAGAAGCAAGGGCTAGGGCCTACACAAGCAGGACTAGGGCCATGGCGGGGGGAAGGCACCGAGGGTGCTTCCATTGCCACACCAAGGGCCACATACAGAGGCATTGCCCCCTGAGGCAGAGAGGGGGAGTGTCAGAAGCTAAGGCTCGGTCTGGGACTAGCCGCCAGGAAGGGGTAGTGCAGGCTGAAGCCCCCAGAGAGAAGCGGGCTGGGGTAGAGAGGCCCCACCTTAACAAGGGAATCCACACAAGGGCCAAGAGGGCTGAGGTGGGAACCCAAATAGATATGGGAACCCCTGTAGGACCAGAGAGGTCTACGGTGGGGACCCAAACAACTGAGGAAGAAGTGGGCAGGCTGCTCCAAACACTAGAGAGCCTGCAGCAAGAGAGAGATTCCCTGCGGGCACAGTTGCGAGGAGCACTGGGGCGCTAGGGAATTTCGGGTCCCCCCCCCCGGTAGATTCGTAAGGGGGAGGGTGTGTAGTGGGGTGGACTGCCCCACTCCCTGGGAGGATGGGCTGTGGCAGGCCAGGGAGCCTGCGCAGCCCAGGAGCCAATCAGAAAAGGGCTTATGGGGAGCCAATCAGGGCCCAGATTGGATGGAACCAATTAGGGCCAGGCTCACCATATATAAAGGCTGCCCGGAGCAGGCAGTCTCTCCCAGGCCTTTGACAGGGGAAGGTCAGTCTCCAAGGGAGGAGACTA
Source organism: Gopherus evgoodei (assembly GCF_007399415.2). Taxonomy (NCBI): domain Eukaryota; kingdom Metazoa; phylum Chordata; order Testudines; family Testudinidae; genus Gopherus; species Gopherus evgoodei. The sequence continues at coordinate 127,407,210 of NC_044326.1, read as the reverse complement.
GCACCACGGACAGTGCAGGGCAGGCTCAGGGAGGCTAGGAGGCTCTAGCCCATAGCCGCCAGGCTGCAAGCCCTGAAGGGAAGGGCCTAGTGGGTGCAAGGGGCCGTAGGGGAAGCGTCCCAGGGGAACAGACAGAGGAGGGGAAAGAAAGAGGACAGCGAGGCTGACGCCAAAGGCTCCCTGGGCCAGGACCCAGAGTAGAGGGCGGGCCTGGGTTCCCCCCTTCCTCCTTGCAGTACATCCAGCCATTGGCCATAGGGAGTGGCCATTATAGACTACGCCCGATCCCTGACAAGAGGGATTAGACATTGGGGTATATGGTTGCACATGGTGGCTGGAGTGGAGGACTGTTGATCACTGATCCCCGAAAGGGGGTCCAGATGGACTAAGGGACACTGCTGGAGGGCAGTAGCCTCGAAGAGGACGCCACCGAGCAGGGAGCAATGCGGGTCCAGCGACAGCAGCGGAGAGCAGAGGGCAGAACAACGGATGGGAAACCACCAGGAGGGGGCGCTCCACTGGAATCGAGCTAATTCCCAGAGTCACCAGCAGGAGGCACCACGGGTGGTGAGTCCCTACCCGTTTACAGAGCCCAACAGTCCTAGCTCCCAGTTCTCTGCACTAACCAGCAGGACACACACTCCCTTAAAAATGGCAACCTAGCTTCCCATCAAAACATGCTTGTTACTAAAACCTACATGTGCTTTCTTAGTGATGCCCACAGCTCAAATAAAGGTTGCCAAGCCAGAAAACTTCCCCCAAATAATTCCTGGTGAGTGAGTGCTCTTTCTCCCCACTTCCCTAGTTCTCATCCTCAGCTCACACACTGTGCACAGCAACAAACTAATCTGAGCACTCAGCTGAATTCAAAGGTTCTGCATTCAAATGCTGCCATCCTGAATGTCGATGAGACTAGGAATTGTTACAAAACTGAATTCTTGACATTTAGGTTTAAAGAAGCTATATGTGGGTGCACAGATTTTTGATAAATTAAAACAGGCAGAACAGCTCAATTCCATAGGGAAACACTATCCAGAGGAAAACATGCAAGATGAAGACTTGAAATAACAGGACAGGAATGGGGGCTTGCTATTGCTACAATGTATGTCATTTAGAAATGCTAATATATGTCACAAAGCTCTTGAAATATGTACATCCTCATTCTGTGTATGTGTGCGCGTAGTTGTCTATTACATGCACATTTCCTTCAAGCTTGAATAAAGATTAAGAGATACAAATTGGAAAAAACAAGGCTAAAACATCAACTTTCCTTTCAGTACGATACCAGCACCTCTTTCACTCCCTCCTGTCTTCCCACTATTCACTCACTACCAGTTGTTGAGTTGATATTTCTTTGGGAGACTGAGGATCACCCAGTATCTCAGTGATGATCTGAGGCAGGTTTTAGGATCACTGATTTATTGGCTGAGTTTGCCATCAGCTTGATGGCATTTCTTTGTCTGTCATGTGATAGGATTTGACATTCAAAAGTTATCAATTCCAAAATCTCAGAGAATGTCATATGCATCAATGGCCAGAACCATCTTGATTTCGGGGGAAAGCAGAAAACCAGAAGGGGGAAAATTGGGGACACATGGAGCCCCTGCCATCTGATTAGCCGAGGCACAGCTTCAAGAGATGTTTGATCGATTGACAACTAGTTGATGGCACCTATTAATGCCTCCCAGCATAACAATACCCCATCTCATCTCTACTCATCCTCCCAATAGAGTTTACTGTGTTGACATCCTGAATGACTTATCTCCCAGACTAACAGTGGGGAGGGGAAGGGGAGTGTACACACAGCCTTGGGCATGGCAGAGAGAATGGGGGACCCTCGAATGGGGGTCAAAGATGCTGGTGCAGGGAAGGTAAGAATGGGGGCACACAGAGCCCCTGCCATATGGGGGAGACTAGAGGACCTGGGAATTGGGGGCATACAGAACCCTTGGCAGGGAGACTCTGAACAGAAGAGGATGGGAAGGTGGCATACAGGCTGCTTGCGAGAGGGATGGGAGGAAGGCAAAGAGTCCCTGGTGCATGCCATTATCTCAGCCTACCTAAGCTATGAAGTATGCAACCACCTCAGTTAGGGCTAGATTGTAATATTACAGTCTGTTTTGACTAAGGGGCAATGTGTAGCCACACCGCTCCACAACTAGCCTCAGGAGACGTTACATGATTCCTTCCTGGGTTCCCTTTGCTCCAGGGAGGAAATAACCCATAATCCTACCAAGTTACTTCCTCCTCAGCTGTGTCATGCGGGAGGCTGCTCTCCCTGTTGCACTGTGACCTGCAATGCAGGTAGCCTACAAAGTCAGTAAGGGGACTGCTTGCATCCCAAGACCCCCGTCACAGTCCTGCCCATAGCTGATGACAGGCAGTAATGAAGTAAAGACAGCACTAATGCTGCTGCTGTGATATAGCCTGGCTCCATTCTCCGCAGCTGGCTTCTGTTCTGTTGTGTGTGAGGCAGAGACTGGGGGAGTCCATGGGAAAGGAGGCATTGCACTGTAAGATGCATGGCAGCTTCGCACTCTCTGCTGAACCTCAGCCCCCAAATGCTCTGCTCTGCCCTACGGGTATCCAGGCCTTGGCTCCTATCTCTCACTCCCCAACCCAGCAGAAGCTGGGATCAACCAGCCTCTGAGGAATAGGGTGAATGTTTCACATAACTCTGCCCTACTTCTCCCCAGCCCCAGATGGTTAAGGAGTGGACAGTGTGGACAGATGACTGGACAGAATATGACAGTCCTCCACGGGCAAAAGGATAGGGATTGCATCATCACTCCTCAAGGCTGGAGGTGGATAGCAGGCAGTATCAGGCCTGACTAGGACACAGAGGACCCATAAAGGTAGAAAACAAAATGAGAACACCCATAGATTCTTTGGGCCTATCTGTACCATGAAACTAACTATGTTTATGCATAGTTGGGTGATCAACATGTTATAACAGGGTTTGGTGCTGTCTGCATGGATGACACCAAACTGCCCTGTAACAACAAAGTTAAAAAACAAACAAACCAGGCTTTAGCCCAGGGCTAGATGGTCTTTCACACATTGTGACCACACAGTGTTATAGCCATCCACACAGGCAGCACTGAACCATGTTACAACATGGTTAGTCCCCAAGGACATTACACATCAGTATTTAAAGGCAATCAATCAGTTTCATAGCATACCCAAGCCCCTTGCACACCAAGCAGAGAGAGGTGTTATTTTGGACTACACTGGAACTGGAAGTAATGTGACGCAGTTAAGAAAAGGAAACTTCTGTGTGACATATCACAAAAATCTTGCTGCTAGAGAGATCTACTAGGGAGTTGAGGAGAGTCCCTAAGGAAGCAGTGGAAACCCCAGTCTCAGGAAACACAAAACTATCTGAACAAAGCATTAGTAAGTGTATAGTAGGGAAATGTACGGGAGGATGGACTAGACATAGGTCTTTTCCATCTGTAATTTTTATTGCTGCATTTCCACAAACACCACATGAAGAATTCTATAGTGCAGTTCTAGCTCGCAGCCTCTGCTGCAGCAAGCTGCAGATCTGTCTGGGACACAGTTCTCTCATTTTTTCCCCCTGCAGCCCACAAGAAAAAGGCGACATCCAGGAGCATTAGTGGAAGCTGTCACTCCAGTATCTAGACACCCTCACTCGTACTGACAAGAGTCAGTCCCACTGTGCTGCTGGCTCACCCACAACAAAACTCTGTCCATGCCAGTGTTTGATGCATCAGTGTGTACCAAAGGCTGGCTCAATGCTACGAGACCATGGTAACAGATTTCCTCACTCCCTTCCTCGCGTTAAGCGAGCAGGTGGCCATGTGCCATGTCCTACCCACACACCCATCATTGCCAAGTCTCCTGTAACTACTGCTTACATTTCTTTACTCTGTTGGTTCCAAGCATTCCTTGTAACTAAGCCATGAGAATATAACTCTTGTATGACAGGGGACGCCAGCGTTTTCTCATGTGTTTTCCTCTCTGAAACAATACTGCAAAAGATCGAGGTCTCACTGATACAATAAATTAATAATAAAAATACTGTTGATTATTATTGCCTTTTTTTAGCCCCTGGCATTTCTACGGTTCTTTTCACACATAGGAACTTTACAAGCTATTTTGATATCAGACATTCTACAGATGAGGAAACTAAGGAAAGAGAAGTTTGTGTGATTTCCCCAAAGTCAGGCAGCATCTCAGGAGCTGAAGTTCTTCAGCCCCTGTTCTACCCACTAGACACCACAGGGAAGCAAAGAAAGATGATGTTCCCTGCGGAAGTTCTGCATCACTGCAGTTGGAAGGAACATTTGAAAAGGTGAACATGGTATCCTCTTAAATGGCCTCCTGCTGCAGATCTTTTCCTTTTTGGGGACAAATAAAGGTCTGATCCAGTATCCACTAAAGTCAGCAGAAAGACCTCCCTTGACTTCACTGGAAGAGGCGCTCAGTAAACAGTGCTCAATTTAACATTCCCTATGCCATATAGAGTTCAGCCTCGACTGATTGTTACCAGAAAATGACATTTGAAATTGTAACTAAAGAGATCAGATCGAAAGGGAGAATCCCACTGGGAAGCCAGATTTTGAGAAATAAAATAATTATTCAGTTTGTGAAAAGATCAAGAGTAAACAATGTGAGGATTCCTCTAAGAACATCCATTAGACGTGTAGTGACGAAAACCAGCACTACTTATAAATACAGAACAGTCAGCTAAAGCCAGGTTTTCAAAGAGCTCGGTACATCAAGGGCTGGATTTATTTTAAAAACACAAAACCACACAGCCTGGCCACAGGCATCTCACTGGGAACAACTGGGTGCTGAGCTTTTGAAAATCTGGCCCTTGGGTCCAATATTAGTGGCAGCACAACACCCAGTTACCGTTTGCAGAGGGACCAGAGGCTGCTAGAGAAGGTTATGATTTGCTGCCGGCTGCTGAATTTCTAGTGCTCAACTTTAATACTAAACACCTGGTTTTGGGGGAATGAATGGCTCAGGGGACTGGTAATGGGTAAATATATATCTGAACTGGTAAAACAGGTGAAAGAGGTTCTAGGAGTGGCCTGAATTTCAGAGGAGCTGAGCACCTGCAGTTCCCTCTTATAACAATAGAAATGGAGGTCAGTCATCACCTCTGAAAATCAGGCCAAACGATAACAGGAGGCTCAGGAGCTGACAAAAGGGGTAGCGCAGATACAATATGAACATGTAGCCACATGAGAAATTAACATATGTACTTTGAGGGCTACACAGTTTGGGCTTTTTTTCAGTTGTTGGGTTGAGTGTGCAGTGCTGGGTGGGCTTGGGGCCCGTGTTATCCTGGAGGTCAGACTACATGATCTGGTAGTTCTGCTTGGCCTTAAGCTGTCTGACTCCTTGACTCCAATTCTGTATGCACTTAAAATATTAGGTTATTCCTGCCTTGTCTTACAGCTTGATCCTACAAACACTTAGTACTAAATGTACCACTTATTGCCAGAAGTAGCCCCCTTGTCTTCAGTAGAATTGTTCACACTACTAAGTACTACACCTAGTATCACATTTTTGCAGGATCAGACCCTTAGACTACAAACTCTTCAAGGCACATCTTGGAGCCTGTATAATTAATAAATAACAACAAATAGCAGAGCCTTTATCGCCAGGTTGCTACATCAGAAGTGCCCAAAGGTTGTTGCCCTCAGATGGCTGGTCTGTGAAATCTCAGTGGTCTGAGTCTAGTTCCAGCAAACAGGTATCCACACCACAACACACTCCTGAGGGGATTCTACACCAAAAAATTAAAATTTCTGTGCACAATATTTTTAAAAATTCTGCAAATTTTATTTGTCAAATAAATGTGGAGGCTCCAGCATGGCACTGGGGAGCACAGCCCACTGGCCGCACAGAGGTGGGAGATCACTCTGCAGCTTCTCCCCTCCGCCACCCCAGGACATGGATTCAGCGGTGACGCTGCACCCGACCCTGACACAGCACAAGGACCAGGCCTGCCCCAGAAACACCCCAGGACCCTGCCCCTCCATGCCAGGTGCACCACGTGTGGACAGGCAGGCTCAGGCAGGCAGGATCCAGTGTGGAGGAGCTTAGTGGGAGGGGGATCCAAAGGTGAGCTGAGAGGGTTCTGTGTTGGGCAATCTGGGTGCAGGCAACTCAGCAGAAGATCTGGGTGTGTGTGCGTGGGGTTCTTGATGCACAAGGGCTTGTTGTGCAGGTTCTGAGTGCAACAGTAATGGGATTCTGCGGGGGGGGGTCCAGATGAAGGTGGTTGGGGCTCAATGGGGGTTCCAGATGCTGGGGGAGTGGGGCTCAACGGGGTAGGGATCCAGGTGCAGCTGGTTGGGGCTCTGTACGGTGGGGATCCGGGTGCAGGTGGCTCACTGGGGTGGTCCAGGTGCCAGGGGAGTACGGTTTGTCTGGGGAGCTCTGGGTGGGGATGGGGGTGGTGAGGCTCAGCATGAGGGTCTGCATGCACAAGGGTTGGGTGGATGTGGGAGAAGATCTCTGTACAGTGATTCCCTCCCCCTGCAGCTGAAAAGCAATGATGCAGGAAGCACGTGGGGGGGGGGGAGTTTTCAGAGCTTCCAACAGCCGGGAGAGAAATCTGTGTGTGTGTCTGACACAGCCCCGGATGCTGTGCAGGGGAAGAGGAAGACCTGTCCTCCCATGCCCATCCGGGACTAGCAGCTGAGCTTGGCACAGGGTAGGCGATACCAGCTGGGTCTTCCCCCGTCCCACCCCATGCTCCACATTGATTTACCTCTTTGCTGGCTGCCTTGGGCACCCAAAACTGCTGGGGAGGATCACATGACTGCTCTGCTGGCTTCCCTTTGCTTCCCCATCAGAAAGTAATTTTTCTGCAGGGAAGCAAAGAAATCTTGGAGGGCAAAGGGGCGGGTGTGGAATAAATTCTGCACATGCACAGTGGCATAGAATTCCCCCAGGAGCGACCGTAACTGGCATCCCATCAGAAAAGTTAAAGGTTGACTATGGATGGAGACAGCCCCCTATCCTCACCATAAAGACACTCCCTCTGACTCAGGATTGAGGCACAACTGCAGGGCAGTTTGTGGAAGCCTGTACTGCTTCTGTCTGCATTGCTCCCATTCTGTGGCTAGACCAGGGGTAGGCAACCTATGGCACTAGTGCTAAAGGCGGCATGTGAGCTGATTTTCAGTGGCACTCACACTACCCGGGTCCTGGCCATTAGTCCAGGGGACTCTGCATTTTAATTTAATTTTAAATGAAGCTTCTTAAACATTTTAAAAACCTTATTTACTTTACATAGAACAATAGTTTAGTTACATATTATAGACTTAGAGAAAGAGACCTTCTAGAAACGTTAAAATGTATTACTGGCACGCGAAACCTTAAATTAGAGTGAATAAATGAAGACTCGGCACACCACTTCTGAAAGGTTGCCAACCCCTGGGCTAGACAGAAGACTGTGCTCTCTGGAGCTGTCCACCAGCACCTCTGACTGACTGACTGTGTCACACACACAGGGTTAGTTTGCACCTGAAAGATGAAACAGTGAATGTGGGAGGGAAAATTTTCCTTCACTCACATCGTCATGACACCCAGAAAGATACTTTGATTGATATTCAGGAAGGAGAGAGGGAAAGTGTTTAAAATGTATTACATTCAGACTGCTTATTTCCATCTCTTCTTTTGATGAGATGCCCACATGCTGCCATCTTCTAGCGGGTTTCTGTCAGCACCTCCAACGTAGTCAGTCAATCACTACCTCAGTCATTATAAAACATTTGTATAATTTACATGGCAATTTACATTTGTGTGCTTCCTGTCCTCTGGAGATATTTTTCCCTATTCTCCCTTGGCCACTCCAGACTAACGAAGACAGACAAAGGGTGAGAGGGGAGACAGGCACAGATAAGAGATGTGAATTACCCAAGGTCACACAGCACAGCAGTGAGAAAAGGAGGAACAGAACTCAAGGTCTTGTGACTCCTAATCTAGTGCCCTCTCCACAGGACCATACAGGAAATTCGGCTTCTCTTTTTAATCTTTCCCAGTTTAATAACCCTCCTCCTCTTCCTCCTCCATCTCCATCAGCTGGAACTTCTGGTCAAGAAGGGGCTCGGGCAAATAGGATGAAGTTAAGTAAATGCCAAAGCAGCTGTTAGATTATTAGGTACAACTGGGCTCAAATAAAAATCCCAGGTGTGACCATCCCAGACTTCAGGGGCATTCAAAGTCAGGATTCAGATCAGAATTTCATAGCTCGGTGCATTTCTAATTCACCTATCACTGTATTAGCTAGGTGCCAGATGCAAAATTCAGAGCTCATTTCCCTCCAAAGAAAGGACTGCATCTTCCAGCTCTTCCTAGCTTAGTGCCGCTTTCCTAAGGTCATCAGCCCTGGTGCTTGCCTTCGAGGACAGCCTCCATTACCGAGCGAACAAGCACAGAGTGAGAAGAGTCTTTCATCACACCCTGAAGGTGACAAGGCATAAGCTCACCCTGGGACCTGCAGCTGTGGGGAATGGCACCACTTGAGGCCTGCCATTAATAACATCCTGTCCCTGGACCTCAGGGGTGAAAACAGAGGGAGTTCTGTCAAGAGCTGACAAGGTATCGCATCCTCTCTGGCTTTTACTATCTACTGAGGGGCAAAGCTGCATGTTGCCTGTGCTGTTATAGGGAAGTTCTGAAATCACTGAAAGCATGTCTAAGGCTCCCACCTAAAGCCCTTTGAGATAAACAAAGACTTTCATTGAGTTCAATGGGCTTTGGGTCAGGCGCTGTGTGCCATTGGGACAGCCATTCTCTGCACCGACTTCCTCCTCAGCGTCAGACATTTTTTGTCAGGCAAAGAAGATGAAAGGTCATTGTCCTTATCTTACTTTACAGTGTGTGTTATTAGTCATAAATGTAACCAACCCTTTAAAAAAAAAATCCAGCTACAATATTTGGCTCTTTTCAGTTCAGGATTTTTCTTTTCAGCAGTTTTGATAGAAATTTTTCAATTTGCCCTGGAAAGGTGGTGTGGGGAGAGAAAATGTGGTATTTTGAAAGCAGTTGATCCAGTATGTAACACTCAACTGGCTCTGTGTGCAGACCACATAGTCAGGAGTGGGGAAATGTCATTTTGCAGGCTAGTGCAAATTCAGGGGCACAGTGGCATGAGCAGCAGTGCTTTTTTAGAGGAACAATTTTCTTGGCGCTTCCTTCCACGTGCAGCTAACTGACATCTTCTTCACCCCTGTGCTACTCTCCAAATTCCTAGAACAGCAGTGATGAGACCAGTTCAAGAATTACCATAATCCAACTGCTGCAGATTAGGGAATGAATACGGGGGAATGGGAATACGGTTGCAAGGCCCACCCCTCTTGACCCAAAGAAGCTCCCATCTGTACCCTAACCATCTACTGCATAACCACTAGCAAATCAGGATGGCATAATTTACTTACCCCAGGATTACATGCAAGAGTGCATCTGCAGAGCTCACTGGACATATGCAACCCAAAAATGAAGCCCTACACTTCCTCACACTCTGTATATCAATATGCCATATATATTCTGAATGGCACGTTTACATGAGGGAGTGCAAATACCATGAGAATTAACCATTTACACACTTCTGAGAGTTAAGATGAGAGAAAAGGAGTCAAAAGACCAATGTTCCTAGCTCCGCTCAGGCTTTCTGGGTGACCGTACACCAGTCACTTAACTCCTCTTTGTCATTAAATAATCATTACTTATAAGCATTTCTGTGGTGTTCATCACAATAGTATTAGCCTTATTAATGGAGATTGGATGTATTTATCAGCCTCACAGAGGTACTGTAACCCTAAATTTATTAATGTCTGTATAGTGCTTTCCAATCTTCAGATGGACGGTGTGACAACTATATGCAGCCTCAGCAGCCTTGTATGAGAGCACGCTTGAGAGATCAATGGTGAAGCGTCAAGAACAGCTGTGAGAATGGAACACCCTCTCTCTCTGCTTTCATTAACAGAGGTCTGCTGTAACCCTTCTCATTCAGCTACTTCCAGAGAGCTTAGAGCATTTGTTCCCTTAAAACATATTAGAGATTATGGTTTCCACTACCGATTGGCCCACAGCGAGCCTCCAGATCTGGAATCCCCCAGGATCTCGGTCATTCTTTCCTCACTGACTCAGTAATACTGTTTCCTTTTCTAAACACACCCACCATTTGTGTTACAAAAACCAATGGGCCTGTCCTTCCCTCACTCATGCTAAATCAGGAGTTCCTCTCCATAAATCACTAGAATTACTCAGGTTTAACACATGAGGAGAATCAGGCCCCACCTTCGGAGACTTGCACAGATACACCGATCAGAATTAACCCATGTGATGCAGAGAAAATAACTAGTATGGTAGTGATCTGGATTTTTTCGGTAGAGTCTTCCATTCTCCCAACATACAGAAGAAGCCACAGAAAAAGTCCCTAAAAGCCTTGTAAGATAAAACCAATACTCACTGCACTTCATCTTTGTGTCTTCTTTCACACTTTTTTTATAGTATACACCTCTACCCTGATATAAAGTGACCTGATATAACACAGGTTTGCATACAACACGGTAAAGCAACACTCCAGCGGATCAGCACATCAGCTCCCAGCCACGGCACTCCGCTTCTCGCCACCAGCGAGTGCAGGGAGGATGGGGAAAGGACACCCCTGTACCCACCTGCGGTGGGAAGCGCAGCGCCGCAGCTGGGAGATGGCGACATGGCTGGGGCAAGGAAAGCAGAGCAGGCTGGGGCTGCGATGATCCACTTCCCGCCACCAGTGAGTACAGGGAGTATCCTTTCTCCAACCTCCCTGCATTCACCAGCGGGAAGTGCAGCACCGCAGCTGGGAGATGGCGGAGTGGAATGGGCTGGGGCCAGGCTGCTCCGCTTCCGCCACTGCCAGTGAATGTGGGACCTTTCCCCAACCCTCCCCTCCCAGCGACACAGCTGGGACCAGGGCAAGGAAAGTGAAGAAGGCTGGGGCCACGTCGCTCCGCTTCCCGACACAAGTGAGTACGAGAAGCGTCCTTTCCCCAACCTCCCTGCACACACCAGCAGCAGGAAGTGGAGCGCTGCAGCTAGGAGGTGGCAGAGTGGAGCAGGCTGAGGCCGCATCGCTCCGCTTCCCGCCACAGGTGAGTACGGGGGGCGTCCTTTCCCCAACCTCCCTGCACTCATCGAGCACCGTGGCTGGGAGCTGGCGGAGTGGAGCAGGCTGAGGCTGGGCTGCTCCGCTTCCCGCTGCTAAGTGCCTGTCAGGAGGGCGGAGGGGTGTGGATAGGGGGCGTGGCAGTCAGAGGACAGGGAGCAGGAGGGTTTGGTAAGGAGTGGTACTGGGGGTGATTAGGGATGGGGGTCTCTGGAAGGGATAGTCAGGGCACAAGGAGCAGGGGGGCCAAAGTAAGTTCGATATAATGTGGTTTCAGCTATAGCACAGTAAGATTTTTGGCTCCGGAGGACTGCGTTATATCGGGGTAGAGGTGTATAGTAGAAGTTGCTAAAGAGCCAGTGTCAAATTCACAGCTTTTAACCCCCTGTAAAATGACACTTAGTCCCATGGCTCTAAATGTGTCTCCATTAAGGTAGATTTAAGCAAGTCCTCTCAGTTCCCATAAACATAGAGAGGACTTGAAAAGGACTCAGCACCTCACAGAACTAGCCCATTAAAAAGGCCACGTAGCCACAGTAAGACCCAGTAGACAGCTCCCTTCCAGGAGGAGACATTCCCCTCCCTCCAAGAATGATCTATCATCAGCTCAGGAAATCTGAGATAGGAGCACCACTCCCTCTCCACCATTGTTGTGACAAGGGCAGGAGTCTCCCATGCTTCTGTTCCTTTCACAGCACCTCTCCTGCTACAGGCCAGGCCAAGGAGCAGGTCTGTCTCTAGTTCTCCAATCGTAGTTGCACCGAGGAGGTGTTACAGCCTTATCACTAGTGTAATGTTGTCCCCAGAATAGGAAGCAGTGGTGCCCAGGAGCCGACCCTCATTTACAAGCATTCCTGCTTCCCAAGCAACTCCATGCCTGAAGACAGCACAGCTGACAAGCTAGATCAGCCTGTCAGTGGAATGGGTCTGCAAGGACACTCCAACCATTTACGGGATGATCTGCTCCTTAATAGAGAGGGAGTCTCATCAGGGACAACCCCCCTCACATCCGCAGTTGTATCAGCCCTGTGGCAGCCACAGCCATGGGAAGGTGATAGTAGGGGCCTCAGTGCCTTCTATCTGCGTTTAATACTATAAATAAGAGGGAGGGGATAATTATATTGCAATCTTTTGCTTTTTGTTTCATTATGTTCTTCTCTCTCCATCTTCCACTTATTCTCCCCCTTCTACTTTCCCCCTGTACATTCTTCCCTGCTACTAGGTTGTCCTCTTCTAATTAGGATTTGTAGCATCCAAGGTGCTAAGCACTGTACATATGGAGTAAGAGACAGTCTCACTGTCATGCAGCCCCCCTCAAAAAAATTTTTTTCCAGTCTAAACAGAAGCAATATTATCACCCCCATTTTATAGAACTGAGGCACAGAGATTAAGTGATTTGCCCAAGTCTCACTCAGGAAGGCTGTGGCAGAGCAAGGAATTGAACCCACACTGAGTCCCAATCCAAGCCTTAGCCATAAACCCATCCTCCCTTCTCACCTGCTAGCTATGTTTTCCTGTCACCTCATCTTCTTCTCCCCCTGTTTCCCTGGACTTACTACCTAACTTCATCAGTTTCTTTTCCTCTTTTTCTCTTCTGCTTGGAGTTGGCAGCTTTAGTTCCATTAGTAGCTCTGATCCCTAGCGGAGGCTCCTGTTTCAAATCTGATTACAGGATCTGGGCCTTAACGAATCACTGTTCACTTACATTTGGGCCAAACTTTAAATGCTACAAAAGTCAAGCTGCTTATGAAGCCTAACGCCAAAAGGGATTATGTCATAATATATGTTTCTTCCAAGGAGGGAAAACAAGTCAACTGAAAACAGTTGTGTTTATACAAGTACACATTCCCATGCAGTGTCAGAAACAAAAACATTGCAGCACTAAAGGACCTAAAAGTGAAACTGACTTAATTGATTTTCACTGTCCCAACTGAGCAACACTAAAAATAAACACAGAATACAAACAACAAGCTTTCAAAAAATTTTCACTTCTAATAATCTAAAGGTTAACAAGAACATAACTAATATTTGTTCACAAAATATAAGGCCTTATTATCTAATCTATTACACCAGTATAAAAATAAGTTGCTACCGTCCCTTTAAATAAATTGTTATAGGCATTCTCATAAATATGCATTTTTACGGTTCTTACAACATTTTCTCCGAAAACAAGTAGTTATTAAAAATTTCCTGTATACCTATATTGTTGTAACAACATGATGACACAAATGCTAGTCAGATAATGCTTTTAAATCTCTTGCAATAGAACCTTTTGTTAATCAAAATCAAAACCAAACAGAAGGAACCATAAGCATGGAAAAGCTTAACATTGATAACTTGAGGATTTTAAATGCATGATGAGATGTAAACTCTGGGCTATGAGCAAGAGCTAAAGGTTGTCATATCTTTGAATAAGGTCATCCATATCAGCAACCTCTACTGAGGTAAATCTATCAATTAGTCTGGCTCTTTTCTGCAGTTTCAAGGCCAGATCCCACCCTGCCCTGAAAAAGGAGTGGGTTCAAGGGATAAGAGGATTGCTTGATGTGGTTCACCTCATGGAATTCTCTGAAAGCCATCCCCTCAAAGGTATGGGAGTAGAGGAAGACAAATGATTGTTTGCAAGGGGAGAGGGTGAGTGTCATGCATTCAAACCCCACATCCCTGTGGGAAAAGGACATTCCACTTCAAATCTGGAAGGAAGTGATAAAATCATCAATATATCTAGACACTTATTCACACCGAGATCTTGGGGGGAAAGGACGAGGTAGTCCAGTGGATACATTACCTCCAAGCACAGCTACTTCCGAGCTCCCATCCCTTTCAAATAAAGCCTAGCAGAGAGGCTGCCACAGGGAAGCGAGTGTGGGGGCCTGGAGATTGCACTTTCACCTTTTTATAGAGAAGGACAATTCATTATATGGAGATAAACATCTAGATCCTTTGGGAAAACTCTTTTGAGTCCTCTTTTTACACCGAATGCCATATATCTTGTTTGTCAGGTAGCTCCAACAGCACAATAGAACAGGATTAATCAAATCAGCATCTGTCTTAATGTAGAGGCTGAGAGTGCCAAGAAATGCAATGTCAACTCACCTTGATGTGTACAAATATTGCAGCATATATGGGGCTGTATGTAGGCTCACCTCTTGCTCTCAGCCTCCTTGATAGAGGACCATATATCAGTTGCAACACCTAAGCACATCACAGCAAATTAATGCAGGATGAAATATGGTAAGATAATGGCATAAGCAGGTAGTTTCCTAGACCCTGATCCTGGAATCTGTTCCCTGCAGGTAGGTTTCAGCACCCACACAAAACCTCAGTAAGATTTTGCACAAGTCTCACATGGAACAACTTGCAGGATTGGGGCTTTAATGACTCATCTCTCTCTCTCTCTTCTCCACTAATGTAACTAAAATTGCACACCTGAAGCCTCCAAACTGTATGTTCTGCTACTAACATACGCAGACTTGTGTGCCAAATCACCGACACCTCCCCCTCTTGCATCTTGTCCTTGTTTTCATTGTAAGCTTTTAGACTGTGTGTGTTTGCACAGCACAACGAAACTAAGAATCTTCAGATGTTACTGTGATAAAAATCAGCATCCCCATGGTTTCCCCTCCCAGTTTAATGAAGATCCCTGGGCTTAACCAGCCGGTGGGCAAGGAAGACTCTTTGATAAGTCGATAGGCACTCTAGTGTTGGCAATATTTCCCATTTAACCTTTTAAAGAGATGGGGATGCAAGGGATGAGGGTGGGCTGTTACAAACTGATCCCCCAAGACCTATCACTGTAACCATGTGGGAACAGAACAAGCTACATTCTCCATGCATTTGCCAATGTCCTGGTCAGTAACAATTTGACACAACCCCCATTTTTAAATGTAAAACCCAGGGGCTAGATGAGGGGAGGAGAAAGCCCCTGGTTGAAATCCTAGCAGCCTGTCGCGCTGCAATGTCTGCTGTGGCAGCTGGTCTGCCAGAAGCAGGGGGGAAAGGAGATGTCCCTGTTCCCACCCTAGACACCCACCTCCTTCGCAGGCCGCCCTCCTCCGCCCCAGCCACAGGCAGCCCCACACCCGCGGCGCGCAAAGGGGGACGAGGCTCGGGGAGGGAAGATGGCTGGGGCCGGGCCAGGCGCTGCGGCAGCGGGGCGCGCTGGGGCTGCACAGGAAGCAGGACAGAGGCGGGGGACACACCGAGATCCCAGCAGGGGCTGGCGGAGGGGAAGCGGCGCGAGACAATAGCAGCAGGAAGGGGAGGGCGGCGGGAGGCTGCTGCTTCTAAGCCCCGGAGAGGCCGCCCGCGCGCCACCAGCCCGGCGCCCCTCCCCGGGCACAGCCCGCGGCGCTGCAGCCAGTCACCTACCTGCTGCCGGCTCCGGGCGGGCGGGCGGGCGCCAGCACCTGCAGCAGGCGGCTGTGGCAGCGGCGGGCGAGGCTGGGCAGCAGGGGGCGGGTTTCTGTCAGAAGGGGCGGGGTTGCCTCTGCCTCCGCGGCCCCCAGGCAAAGGGAGCGGACTCCTCCCCCAGCGGAGCCGGAGCCCGCCTGCTACCCCGGGGGGGCCTTTGCAAGCGGCAGCGGGTTTTGCCTGCGCGGTTCTTTTTAGTGACACGGGTGTTAACGCATCGACTTCCCTTATTTACATAAGGCGTGTTTGCCCGGGGCAGAGCGAGCAGGTCAACACCCAGGTCATCCCGCCCTACCTCCAGGAAGGACAGCGGGGCACCCGCACAGCTGCCTCTCCAAGGGCTGGCCTCTCTGTCATGCCCTCAGCCCACTCCGGAGCCCTCTGACTGAGGGCTGCAGAACAGCCACAGCGCGGCATGGGCCGGCCCCTTCCTTCCAAAAACAGTCCCTGAAATGTTGGAGTTGGTCAAATGAGAAATTTTTTAAAAGTTAGTACCTTACATTCAGCCAGCCAAAGAGAAGTGGCAGGAGGTTGAGAGAAGGGCCTTGTTTTCTTCAGCTAATTAAAAAGAAACAGAAAAAGAAAAGCAGTCGGTACTTTTGTACGCACAGGGAATTGCCCACACTATCTTGAGATAAAATTTCCCTCAATGCTGTTGTGTAATTGATGGTTCTGTTTTCTGGGTGTGCAGTGCTTTTAAAAGTCTACAAGTCCCTGGTGTTTAACTGCCCTTTTACAGTCAGGCCAGCTGTTCCAGAGGAGGAAGAATGTTCTCCCTCATGCAGGAAACTTTGTTATTGCTCTGTGTGTTCTTTTAACCTAAAGATAATCGTTTAGACTGGAAACGCACTAGGTCTATAGAAAGATATAACATGCACTATAAAGTTACAGCTAGAAGCAGTTGCCCCCTTCCCCCTGAGAGTAGGCTGGATTTCACTTGTGTAGAGCATTTTGGAATGGAAAGGTCCTACGCTACAAATTTAGGTGTAATCGTAGCACCAGTAGGCATACCTGTGCTAGCTTTAATCTGGCTAGCACAGGTAACAGTGGCAGTGAAGACATGGCAACACAGGCATCAGTGTGAGCTAGCCTCGGCATCTACTCAGCCCCAGGGTCCATGACACCACACCTTCACTGCTATCATTGCCCACACTCACTAGATTAAAGTTAGCATGTGTAGCCATACCTGCACAACAATTACACCTTGATTTGTGATGTAGACATACCCCTGGAAGAGGAAAGCCCTTTGGGCAGCATTGATTATTCTTTGTGTGGGTTCCACCACATTTGTTCACCAGATATTGTGATCCTGTGGCAGGCCAGCATGGCAACTACCTAAACTTGGGGGAAACCTGCACAGTTTAATCCCAGCCTAAAATATATTCACCTGGGTTCAAAAAGAAACACAGAGAGCTTGCAGCCAATAGGATGTTTCCGTCAGCGCCTTTTATGCAGCCCCACCTTGAGCTTCTAGCAGAAGCAACCAGTCCTCTCACTAATGGACTTGTATCATAACCTAGTCCCAGATTTGGACCTTAGCGTCCAAAATATGGGGGTTAGCATGAAAACCTCCAAGCTTAGTTACCAGCTTGGACCCGGTAAAGCTGCCACCACCCAAAAATTAGAGTTTTGGGGCACTCTGGTCCCCCAAAAAACCTTCCCTGGGGACCCCAAAACCCAAATCCCTTGAGTCTCACAACAAAGGGAAATAAACCTTTTCCCTTCCCCCCTCCAGGTGTTCCTGGAGAGATACACAGAAGCAAACTCCGTGAATCTAAACAGAGGGAGTCCACCCTCTCTATTTCCAGTCCTGGAAACACAAGCACTTCCCTCTTCACCCAGAGGGAATGCAAAGTCAGGCTAGTAAATCTAACACACACAGATTTCCCCCTGACTTCTTCCTCCCACCAATTCCCTGGTGAGTACAGACTCAATTCCCTGGAGTTCCCCCCTAAAGAAAAACTCCAACAGGTCTTAAAAAGAAAGCTTTATATAAAAAGAAAGAAAAATACATAAAAATGGTTTCTCTGTATTAAGGTGACAAATTCAGGGTCATTTGCTTAAAAGAATATTGAATAAATAGCCTTATTAAAAAAGAATACAATTCAAAGCACTCCAGCAACTATAGACATGTAAATACAAAAGAAAAAAAACAATAACCCTTATTGTTTTTATGAACTCTGTACTCATAACTTGGAAACAGAAGATTAGAAAGCAGGAAATAGAAATCCTCTCATAGCTGAGAGAGCATACAGGCAGAAGACCAAGAACAAAGGACTCACACACAAACTTCCCTCCACCCAGAGTTGAAAAAATCCTGTTTCCTGATTGGTCCTCTGGTCAGGTGCTTCAGATACTTCTTTCCAGGTGAAAGAGACGTTAACCCTTAGCTATCTGTTTATGACAACTTGAAGCTTTACATACCTAGCTGCCAGTTGTGTCAGCAGGAGGTTCCTGAGGTGCAGGGCTGTCCTTAGGCATACACAGCATACACATCTGCATAGGGCACCACTGGGACAGGAGGTAAGAGCAGGTTGGCTCCTGCACACCCAGCGTGTGCTGCAGTCTTCTGTGGCAGGGGCCATATTCACAGAGCTGAACGTGCCAGCACAGCGCATTCTGCATGAGGGAGAGTGTAAGGAACTGTGGCTTTCTGCTGCCATGAGGCAGGCTGGGCGGCTCAGTATTCTCTGCTGCCTCATCACTCCCCCTCTGGGCTGTGAGCCCGGATTGCTACAGCATCTGCTGCATATGAAGCTCAGTGTGTGTCAGCACTGGGGGGAAGGGTTTCCTGGGGGTCCATGGGCAGGGGTGATGGCTGTGCCCCCTTGACACACTAAGGTCAGTGGTCCTGGCTGGGGACCACCTTCAGTGGAGCCCCTGCTTTACCCTCCCCCATCCCTCAATATCCCCCTCAGGTAACTTGGGGGTATACAAAACAAATCAGACTCCTTAAAGGGGTACAGTAGTCTGGAAAGGTTGAGAGCCACCACTGTAAACAGATCAATGGCATTATCCAGTTTAATAAGCTGGGTTTTCAAGGAGCAGAGTAGATATTGGTGAAGAAGGAAAAAAGTCTGAAAAAGGATGCTGATGTTGATGTTTTGGAGACTTTGTGGGATTTCACGGATGGTTCATGCATAGCTCTAGAGTAGAAGGAAAAAACCCCAACCCTACTTCTAGGAAGGCTTTCTTCACCAGTGGATAGTCATTGTAATGGCTAGCCAAACCTGGCATTACAATAAGAATATCATCTGCAAAAATTATTGTAAGGCAAGCAGGTTAATCAGTCCATATGCAGTCAAGATTGCAAGTGATCAAAAGTTATCAGCTGATTACTCATTTGTCTATGTAAAATGAACTGATGATGGAAGTTCAATATCATAATTGACATTCTTTATCAGAAAAGATGAGTGACAAAACCTGGAGAGGGCCGTTCTGTAACAAGGGCACATTGGGTTGGAAAAAGAAATGAGCTTGTCTCTGCCCATGCTGCACTAATTTTAGTTGAATAGACTTCTGTAACATTTCTGTCCTACCTTAATCTAGAGGAGATGATTCTGTGCTGGCTTCATTATGGTGACTTTGTGCTTTACCTAGGAATAAAACCAGGGTCCTATTTTCCCTCTGCTTGGAAACCCAATTTATTGAACTGGATAATGCCATTGATCTATTTACAATATAAGGTTGATAAAGAGTTGTAACTGACATTAAGACTGACACCCACTATACATTTAAAACTAAAAAATAACTTTGTAAAAATGTGTCTCAGTCAGGATGGAGTGCCCTGTGTGGGTGTCTAACTAGCTCAAGGTCACAGACTCACAGCTATCCTATATTAGTTATTTTAAATAATATTTCTGATTATCTGACAATTTAAACAGTTATTTCTTTACAAAACAAAACAAAACCACCCTTATAAGTTATGTCAAATCAAAAACAACTTTCTGGGTCACAAAAAAGAAAATGAAAAGATGAAATAGAATTAGCTATACAAGCACCGAAGGGTTCTGTACTTAAGTTTGTACGTCATGAAAACAAAGTTGCTCAAGCTCATCAAGTAACTGCCAAAGAAAAATGTTATGCAGATGAAGTTCAAGAAACTCAACAAAACATGGATCATTTGAAACAGATGCAGACACAAAACAAGAAATTACAACAGTTGAAACTGATTAGCATGGGATATAGATGACATTGGTGCATGGCTACAATCTTTAAACAACAAATTACGCAACATTATACTTGAGAAAGGCCCTGTGAGAAAAGAAGTTCTCAAATATCCTAAAGACATTAGAGGTAGGAAATTCACAGAAAACAATTACTACAAAAGACTTTCTAACTGTGAAATTGTCAACAGACAATGGCTTGTGTACGCTAAATGCGAGGATGCTGTATTTTGTTTCCCATGCAAGATTTTCAACAGTTGCAATTTTAACATAGCAACCATGGGTATTAATGATTGGCAAAATCTTAGTCAGGCATTACTGCAACGTGAAAAGGCACACCACCACATTGAAAGTATACACAAATGGTGTGAGCTGAGTGTAAGGTTAAAAAAATCAGACAACTCTCGATTCCCAAAAATCAAAGATTGCTGGAGTCAGAGAAGCACCATTGATGTCATGTTCTTGAACGTCTATTATCTATTGTTGAATATCTATTGACAAACAATCTTACTTTTAGAGGAAGCATTGACAAATTATACCAGCCCAAAAACGGCAAATTTTTTGGGCCTTGTACAACTGCTGGGAAAATTTGACACAGTGATGAACGAACATCTCCGAAGAATAACTGAAAATGAAATAATTAACCACTATTTGGGACCAAGAATTCAAAATAAACTGATCATGCTAATGAGTGGTAAAGTGAGACACAAAATTGTTTCATTGGTTTCTTTGGCAAAATATTTTACTGTAATTCTAGACTGCACTCCGGACATAAGTCATTAAGAACAGATGTTGTTAGTAGTAAGATTTGTCGACATTAGTGATTCAGCACAGATTCCAGCTAAGGAATCATTTATCACATTTTTTAAAGTAGAGGACACTACAGATTTTGCACTTCTTCAAGCTCTCCATGATGAACTAAAATGAATGGTATTGTCCGTAATGAACATTAGAGGACAAGGCTACGATAATGGCGCCAATATGAGAGGATGTATTTCTGGTGTGAAAGCTAGATTGCTGGTGGAAAATCCATGAGCTTTTTTTGTTCCATGTGCATGCCACAGCCTTAATTTGATTTTGATATGGGCAAGTCTTCTGTAGAAGCTATTTCTTTTTTTGGTTTGCTGCAACACATTTACCTGCTCTTTTCAGCTTCCATTCAACTATAGCAAATATTCAAAGCAAGTCAGTGGTATTATTGTTAAGCCCCTATCCAAGACACGCCGGGAAAGCAGAATAGAAAGTGTAAAAACATTGAGATATCAATCTGAGGAAGTTTACAAAGCCAGAGATCCAAAAGCTAAAAGTGAAGCCCCTGAAATATCCAGCTTCCAGTTTCTAACATCTGTCATGATCTAGTATGACATTCTTGTTAAAATCTCAAATGTAAGCAAAATAATGCAGAATCCAATGATGCAGCTTGATTCAACACTTACCTCACTAAACACACAGGACTTTAGTGAAATACAGACAAACTGGTTTCAAAGAAGCACAGGTTACAGCAAGATAGTTTGCAGAGGATCTCTGCAACCAAAATTTCCATATCCCAACGTGACAAGAGTTTTGAGATAAAAATGGCAAGTGGAATATGAAGGAGCAGATGAGCCCATAGAAGATCCTGAAAAGAAATTTGAGGTTGAATTTTTTAACATTGTGATGGATAAAGCAATATCTGCTGTTGATGAAAGGATTAATACCTTACGAGCACACCATGAACAGTTTGGATTTCTGTAGGACATAACTAAATTAACAAAATAGGAAAACAAGATCAGCTAATGACAAAGTGCAAAACACTAGAGAGCCTTTTGAACCATTGTGATAGTTTTGATTTAAATGGACTTGAAATGTATGAAGAATTGAGTACATTGTCATCAATGTTGCCACATACAAATTCAGCTGTGGGCATTTTTTCAGTTTATTCATATCAGCAAACTTGTTGATATATATCTTAATGTGTACATTGCCACTCATATTCTACTGACAATTCCTGTAACAGTAGCATCAGGAGAATGGAGTTTCTCAAAACTGAAGCTCTTTAAAAACTCTTTCTGCTCTACAATGAGTCAGGAACGCTTGCCTGATCTTGTTATTCTTGCAATCAAACAAGACATCACTTGGTATTTGTCATTTGATGACATTATTACTGATTTTGCAGCCAAAAAAGCCAGAAAGATTTCTTTTAATTAAAAACAAATCCTTGTTTCAATATCTCTTCAAAGTAATTTCCAATAAATGTTGACAAATTAAAAAAATTATATTATTTACATCATTCTGTCAATAAATCAGATTTTTTTCTATAGGGCTACTTCTTTACTGCAAATATAATCCATTGGCATTATAGTGTGCTTAATTTGTTTAAACTGTTTTTAATAAAGTGCATGTGGCAAGTTTTCCAATACTGTAAGCTTATGTTTGTGTTGCTAAGAGCAAGTCGGACATAGGGCACCAGTTTAATAATGCTGCGTAGGGCCCCATAAATCCTAAGGATGGCCTTGCTGAGATGCCTACATTCTGGTAGTTGTGGGACCAGCTGCCTGAGCTAGGGTTTTCTGTCGAGCTATGACTTATCTGGGGACACTAACATCACTGGTAAACGTGGCTTGATTTTTTGGAAAGAGGTACTATACAGATCAAGTTCAGTTACAAGAAAATCAGTTCATTAGTGTAGAAGGTACTCTAAAGCAGTGATTCTCAAACTAGGGCCGCCGCTTGTTCAGCGAAAGCCCCTGGCGGGCTGGGACCTTTTGTTTACCCGCCATATCTGCATGTTTGGCCTATCGCGGCTCCCACTGGCCGCGGTTTGCCACTCCAGTCCAATGGGGGTTGCAGGGCCAACGGATGTGCTGGCCGCTCTTCCTGCAGCCCCTATTGGCCTAGAGCGGCAAACTGCGGCCAGTGGGAGCCGCGATCAGCCAAACCTGCGGACGCGGCAGGTAAACAAACCTTCCCGGCCCATCAGAGGCTTTCCCTGAACAAGAAGCGGCCCTAGTTTGAGAACCACTGCTCCAAAGTCAGTAAATGTAAGACCAGTGTCATCCCAGAAAAAAGGAAGTACATGAGGAATTCAGCGAAATGATGATGAGTGGAAAAATGATTCACTACTTCCACACAAAGAAATTGAAGTAGGTGGCTAATTATTAGAATTAATTAGCTTTGCTGGAAGCTCCAAAAATCCCTAGATTGTGTCAGGCCCAACTGAAAAACAATTTTTTAAAAATTTCCAGCAAATCAAAAAGAGTCCAGAAAAATTGGTTTGGGGTCAAACAAGAGGTTTTGTTGCAACAAACATTTCATTTTGATTTCAATTATTTTAAAATGTTTTTGATTTTTTTTAAACAACATTGAGGAAATTTTGAAGTGAAAAATCATTTTGAATTTAAAAATCAAAACTTCTTGTTTCAGAAGTGTCCAAATAATCAAAACATTTCTTCTCTGAACTTTTTATTTTTAAGTCTTCTTTTAAAAATCACACAGCTTGGCAAAAACCAACACAAATTTATGAAATATTATTGCAACTTGTTATATGGAAGGGCCAATGAGTTCTGTGTAGGTACAACTCACAGCAGGATAAGGACCTCATGCTGTATAAGAAATTTCATATTGTATGATTATAACTCATGGAAATTCATTAAATATATCATTTCAAATTAACCATATTTTAAAAGCTTCAACATGGGAGCACAATTCAGCCTTAATTCTGCATATCCTGACTCATGAGTGCTTGTTTTCTTATCCTTAAAAGCTAAAGAAACAGAAAATAAGAGGGTTTTTGTGCTTCTTTGTGGTATATGTAAGAGGCCTAAAAGTCTGCCTCCCCTTCCCCAAAAAACAAACCCAAAGACACTTTATTCTGCTTGTTTTTTTGCATTAGAAATTTAGATCTTGTCCACACCCTTTTTTTTCCTGGAAGACTATACAGATAGCTAGAGAATTAGTAGTAGGCTTATGATAAAATAGATACCATGGATGTGAAACCTGATTAATTGCAGGCAAATGATTTTTACTCAGGCTATTCAAAATTGCGTTTGTTTTAATTAACATTTATTTAATTCAAATGCCTAAGAACAGTTGGGAGAAAAGCTCTCTTGTTTAAAATTTAACACATCAGCCCATTCAGTTAAGTACTGAGTGAGAACCCATTCCATAGATCTGGGTCCTCTGCTGAAGTCCTCCAACTAGGCAGAGAGGGAAAGAGGACTGAGGGCCTGATTACCTGCACTTATTTTACAGCAGTGCAAAGTAGGTATAAAATGAAGCCATTCAGATTTGGTGGTGTTTTATGTTCACTTTGCACTGATGTGAATGGCTGTACATCAGGGATTCTCAAACTGGGGGTCAGGACCCCTCAGTGCATTGCAAGGTTCTTACATGGAGGGTTGTGAGCTGTCAGCCTCCACCCCAAACCCCGCTTTGCCTCCAGCATTTATAATGGTGTTAAATATATTTAAAAGTGTTTTTAATTTATAAGCAGCAAGGAATCCTGTGGCACCTTATAGACTAACAGATGTTTTGGAGCATGAGCTTTCGTGGTTGAATACCCACTTCGTCAGATTAATTTATAAGGGGGGGCGGGTCTTACTCAGAGACTTGCTATGTGAAAGGGGTCACAAAAGTACAAAAGTTTGAGAACCACTGTTGTACATGGTGCAGGCCAGGAAAGGATCAGTCCCTTGATATTTCTAAGGAAAGGACAAGCAAAATAAAACAAGAAAGCTCATAGGCCTTCTGCATACATGATAAAACAGAAAGGGCACATGCCTAATTTATTTTAAATCTTCTCCAGGTCATCTTTGCCATTGTGTCAATTTTACTTTCATTCCTGTGGAATATATTTATTAAAAGATAGCTTTAACCACCTGACTTTTATGTCAGGTTCCCTCCTCTAGAAAAACACAGCCAAGTCTGGAAAAAATTGGCCAGCCAGCAACTCTAAAATAACAACATCCTGGTGTGTGTTACATCCTCATATGGCTGCCAGTAAAGCCTATCGTTTATGGTCTAGTGCAACTCCTGCTGAAGTTTGTGGAAAGTTTCCATTTGACTTCAATGGATGTTGGATCAGGTCTTTAGAGTGTACCCTATACAGGGCAGGCCTTCTATGTACCGTGTGTGAAGAGCTTCGCTCTATCCGAGAGAGAAAATCGCATTTGATTTCTACCCTCCCCTCGTATTTATTGGCTTTTCTATGGCACTTAGGACCATAGAATCTGAGGTGCTCAGTCATTAATTAATTTATCCTCATAACTGCCCTGTGAAAAAGGTGAGATTGTTCCATTTTATAGACAGGCAAACTAAACTGCAAGGATATTAAGGCCTACTACAGGAGTGAGTGGGCAAGGTTCTGCGACCTGCAATCTGCAGGAGGTCAGACTAGATGATCATGATCGTCCCTTCTGACCTTAAAGCCTGTGAGTCTAAAAGATTTTGAAAGGTATTGGTGTGTAACTCCTACTGAATTCAATGGGAGTTAAGTACCTAAATGCCTTTGGGGATCTGTATCTAAGGAACTCATCCAAGGTCACAGAGGAAGTTTGTGGCAAAGCAGGGAACTGAGTCCAACTCTCCTGAGTCTTAATGCAGGGCTTTCATCACAAGACCATCATTATTCTTTTACAGTTCTTTTCTAAGCTTGTAAGATTTTGCTGTGCTATAATGTCTTTTCTGTAAGCGTCCTCCTGTTTTCACACAGGCTTTTTTCCTTCGTATCTAAATCTTTCCCCAGAGATGCACTTTCTGCAAATGAGGAGAAAAGGTCTCACATGAGAACAGTTGACAATTGTCTCTCAGAGAGTTCAGTTGCATTTGGATGACCACTCAATTTCTATATTAGTTTCCTGGTGCGTGTCCTATCTCTTCCATAACACATTTGCTATTATCAAAAACAGACTGTTGATCAAATACATTAAGACTGTTTACAGTTCAAACACTTTTTTTTTAACTTGTCACATAAATTTTAAACCTTGATTTCCGTGGGACAATTATATCTCAGAAATGAGCAAAACACACTACATTTTATCAGGTCATTTGGCATATGCTTTTCTAATTCTTTACTGATGTAGTTTTCTGGAAGGTGGGGCATTGTTAAAGAAAAACAAACCCAGCCCAACTACTATAAAACAGTCTTAGCTAGTAATTTTACTTGGACTAAGTCTCATGCAATTTTTTTTCAATCTTCATGTAACTAGAAGTATTAATCTCAGTGTCTTCTTATGATTCCTTCTTTTCAGATCAGGTTCTATGGGAACAGTTGTCAAGGAAACCCACACCACGTGACTTTTCTAGTAAAGGGTTCATTCTGTTAGTCCCCAGTATAGACAGCATCACTCTTCTGTTTTTATCTTTGTCGCTTATTACAGTTTTTTCCCTTTATCTAATACAGCAAGAGTATAGAGGCTACTTGACAAAAAGATATATCCCTGTTTTGACAGTGCTTTAAAAAAAATCTACCTGTTATTTTTCTGTGACTGCATTTTAATAGATGCATCATCTAACCATTATTTTCATAATCCTTGTTTCTCTGTTATAAAGCATTCCTTTGCAAAATTGTGTTTCACTGTAATAATGAAATCCAAGACAAAACTGTGAGAAATAACAGGATTGCAAATACTTAGCACTAAGATAGGCCACCATTTTCAGCAGTGGACATTTGCTTTCACTGGTAGGTAGATCAGAACTGGGGTGCCCTGCCCAGTTAGAGACATGTTCGGCCTAATTGTCAGAACTATGACCCCTGCAACCCAACTCCCATTGGCTCCACTTGGTATTTGGGCTCTCCACGCTTCTGAAAGTAAGCCCTAAGACTAAGACCCTGAGATCCTCAAAGGTATTTTGGTGCCTAAATCCCATTAAACTCCATGGAGGTTAGATGTCTAAATATCTTTGAGAATCTGGAGGTAAGTGTCTCAAAAAACCAAAACCAGTGATTTCTTGAAATCATTGACATTTTCAGTGCATTCAGCTCCTAAAGGATGATCCTGCATCACTGAATTCATTGGATGCAAATTTCAGCTCCTACTGAGGGTGCTGGGAGTTCAGGGCATTCAGCCCATTGGGGACCCAGACCTGCAGGATGCTGGACAGAGATTGGCGCAATTCCTAGATGTATTTACTCATGTGAATAATAACAATCCTGTCTGGGGCGGGGGGGTCCTAATTTGTAAAAACAGCATGCCAAGGCACCTTGTTTTATAATATTATTACAGCAGAACCAAGAGGACTCAACTGATATAGGTGCTCCACTATGCTCGGTGCTGTACAGGCACAAAGATAAGAGGCAGACCACCCCAAAGAATTTACTATCTAAACAGACAAAAGGCTGGAGGGGATACAATCACAGTTGAAGTGCCTTGTCCAACATCAGATGACCAGAAGCAGAGCAGGATAACATAAGAATGGCCATACTGGGTCAGACCAATGGTCCATCTAGCAGTCTCCTGTTATGAGAGAATGTACCCGTGTTCACACCCTATGGTACAAAGTACATCTTATAAGGTATCATTTGAAAACTCAATTTACTAGTCATTATTGTCCTGGTAAAATGTGTGTGGCAACATTGTATGTTCAGTTATAAAATTCCACGGTATGGTGTTATTAACACATGTTCCAAACCACACAACCCTGCCCAAATTGAAGTTTGCAAACAGGTCTGTCCTAAACAAAGGAATGTGTGCTCTGCTTAATTTGCATTTAAGCAGTAAACTGAGTCATCAAGCAGGGAGGGAAACAGAAGCTCAAACAGGTGAGAAAAAAGGAGCAGGGGACATCCTTCCACATAGATTCAGTCTCCGATGCCCAGCTAGAAATATTTTTCAAGAAGGAAACTAAAACTATACAGGATGGACAAACACCCCAAGTGAACCCTATGTATAGTTGGGATTATGTTTTCCAACGTACATTACTTCGCATTTATCAACATTGAAATTCATCTGCCATTTCATTGCCCAATCACCCAATTTTGCGAGATCCCTTTGTAACTCTTCGCAGTCTGCCTGGGACTTAACTATCTTGAGTAGTTTTGTATCATCTGCCAATTTTGCCACCTCACTTTTCACCCCTTTTTCCAGATCATTCATTTATTAGAACCAAGATTTGGATTCCCAGTCCTGCACTTTATCCACTAAACTACACGGCCTTTCCTATTGGTATTTGCCAAATAGCCAACAGTTAGCCTTGATGCTCAGAGACTACAGAACAAGTATTTGATCCTACAGTGTGGCCTCTATACCCAAATGGAATCCCATTGACTTTAATCCTTTTGCAGAGCTGGAGCCTATGGCCACAGAATAAGTTATGAAGAGCAGAAGAATTTGAGGAAGATAGACTGCTAAAACCAGGCATGGGTAGCATATGTTAAGAAGGGATCTCTGGCCATTAGAAAGGTAGGTAGCAGCATGGAGCTAGTGTAGTGGGAGAAATTAAGTGCCCAGTCCCACACATTTTTCTGTATGGGGTTATTTATTAGAATAAAGGTTTGCAGGATCACACCCTGAGAAAGGCTGGTAGTTGGGAACTGGGCTAGGGAGATCTGGTGATGAGTGTCTCTTGGATGGGGTGAGAGATAATGCAAGGGGCTTCTGAGACTGGTAACACTGCACAATCCTGTGCTATTAACACTGTAGAGCACACCTGGCTTCTGACATGCTGTGCTATGGGGGCTATTTTAGTTATTTCGTATTTGTAACAGGTTTTAATGCATTTGAATCCACAAATACTGGTGGTTTGCTAGTTTGTGTATGAAACAGATCTAACGCACAGTTCCCATGCGATTTGGATAAGGATAATGTTCTTGCTGTTATCTGTCCATATTGCTTTATGTCCTTGCCATAAAGCACACAATATTCGGTTACCTTTGTCCGGTGAGATCCAAGAATATACTGTATTTGCAACATCTCTGTACACAGTTATGCTCCGGAGCAGCCCTTTTTCATTAGACTTTCTTTAATATAAAACTGACAATTTAAAATGCTATAAGAAATGAGCACATGTGACTCCATTAGCCTGCTACTGGGAAGTACTGAAATAAAAACGGAAATGAATCAGAGACTGAAGAAGCAGCAGTTTACAGTAATTACTAAAACATGTCCTAACTCTTTCCAGGATTCCCCTTGAGACCTTGGAAACATTATTACATACATACATATACTCCTATCCATTCCCTAGCTTTAAACTTTGAATCTCAGCCCTGGAATGGCTATAGCAGACCATCCCCTCTCTTCTATATATTTGTTTGCCATATCTTTTCTTAACTATATAATGAAGTGCTGATCTCAGCGGTGAGAACTTAGAGAAATGCTATACCACTTCCTATTTCTGGGAATTTCACAAATAGTTCATTGGTTGCAAAAGGCAACGCTAGTCACAGTTCCAACAAAAATCATATCATAAGCGAAAGTGTCAAACATAGCTGCTTAGACTTCTCTTTCTGCCCCAGCAGCTGGGAAGCTTGTGCAGTACTGTAGGCCTCACATGGCTTTCCCCACGCCCACTTCTACACCATTCAATCTAACTTAGCCCCAAGTTTAGGCTTCAGGAGAACAAAATAGTTCCATAACCAATAAAAATGCTGCTAAGGACTTTTAAAGCCTTCAGTGAAAGCTTTGTAAACTAACATACTTTCAGATCACACTTTATAACCCAACACTGCAGGTCTGAGAACCTGAAAATAAACCCCACTAAAATATGAAAACAACTTGATTGATTTTCCTCACACCAGCTATTTAAACAATCATACTATTGAACTGAAACTTCACACACACTGACGGACGTGATTTGTCTTCTTAGAGTCAGCCAGGCTGTCTACTGGTGTAAAGGTTGACAGGATCAAGCTCTTTGGTTACAAAATAGGAGTTAAAAGGGACTCTGTTCTCTTCAATAACCCCGAGAAGTGCTAGAAGTCAGAGCCCGCATCTTTCATGCTGAAACCACATCCTCTTTTTTTAAAGGTTTTTCTAATTCATCTACTGGTGCATCTGTCACATTTCCCTTCTATTGATTATATTTGATCTGTTATCCCATGACTACTGTCTTCCCTTTCCAACTCTCACTTCTCTCTCTTTAATTGCCTTTGTAGCCGGGGGATTGAGTATCAGGGTGGATTAGTTCAGCAGCTAGGGAGTGGATAACACTATGCAAATGGCTTTCGGGCCAGGCTGTTAAGATAACATTTTTAACAATGCACGGAAGAGCCAGCTAAGAGACTCCAAAATCAGCAAGGCAAAGCTGGAATAGCAGCAACAGAGGCCGTAACCTGATTTCCCGTTCGTAGGTGCTGGAACCAGGGGTGCTACCGCACCCCCTAGCTTGAAGTGATTTCCATTATGTACAGGGTTTACACTTTAGCTGAATGTCTCTCAGCACCCACACTATAAAAATTGTTCCAGCTCCCCTGTTCCCATGATTTGAGGAGACTGAGACATTTCGTATTGCTGAGGCCACAATTTGCAGTACCATATGCACTGCAGGTGCTGTTTTAGTTCTTGATAAAACCATGGAAACCCATGCCTTAGGGGTTTTTAAACAAACAAACCAACTAACCAACTCTTACCGGAGGATCAGAGCCCAAAACAAGGAAGAATGCACCCCCTTTGAGTTGCTCCTTATTACTGTTTTAAACTGGACACTAGGAAGTTTAGACTTGAAATTAGACGAAGGTTTCTAACCATTAGAGGAGTAAAGTTCTGGAACAGCCTTTCAAGGGGAGTAGTGGGGACAAAAGACATATCTGGCTTTAAGACTAAGCTTGATAAGTTTATGGAGGGGATGGTATGATGGGATAGCCTAATTTTGGCACTTAATTTGGCAATTGATCTTTGATTATCAGCAGGTAAGTATGCCCAGGATCTGAGTTACTACAAAGAATTCTTTCCTGGGTGCTGGCTGGTGAGTCTTGCCCACATGCTCAGGGTTTAACTGATTGCCATATTTGGGGTCGGGAAGGAATTTTCCTCCAGGGCAGACTGGCAGAGGCCTTGGAGGTTTTTCGCCTTCCTCTGCAGCATGCTGGAGGATTCTCTGCAGCTTGAGGTCTTCAAACAAAAATTTGAGGACTTCAATAACTCAGACATAAGTTAGGGGTTTGTTATAGGAGTGGATGGGTGAGATTCTGTGGCCTGCATTGTGCAGGAGGTCAGACTAGATGGTCATAATGGTCCCTTCTGACCTTAAAATCTAGGAGTCTATGAGATGCAGTTGTAGCCAGGTCCCTGGATAGTAGCAAAACAAGGTGCATGAGGCAATATATCTTAGTGGATCAAACATCTGTTGGTGAGAAAGACAAACTTTCAAGCCACACAGCAAGCGCTCTTCTTCAGGTCTGGAAAAGGTACAGCTAAGTGCACGATGGAACAGATTGTTTAGCATAAGTAGCTGGCACATTTCAATACTTTCCCAGACCTGAAACAGAAATTGGTCCAATAAAAGATATTACCTCACTCACCTTGCCTCTCTCTTTTATTAGATTTGGTTGGTTTCAGCTTCTCTCAGCATTGCACACAGTGGATGAAATTCTGGCCCCAGTGAAGTCAATGGGAGATCTTTCCTTTGATCAGGAGGTCTGTGGTACAGCCCTTAGTGTGTTTGCATTTTTATTAATCGGTATTTGTGTCCATACATCTACTCAGAAGTTTTCTCATTAGATTTTATAAGTCTTTTAGGTGCAGTTCTGTACCCTCACTCCTATGGTATAATCTGTCCTCCTTGTGTACTTTATTACCAGCATTTTTAGTATTCCATCAAGAAAGTTTAGTGTCAAGTACAGATTAAGAGTGATTCCATTAAGAATATGCCCCCAGAGAATGCTGCACAAGTGGGTCAGGCCACTGCAAATTAGTTTAGTTCCAGAGTACTCCCTCTGACCATGAGAGTAATGCTACTGGTCTTGCAAAAAAACCAACATCTTCCATTGTCCAATAACCCAGAACTTCCAAGCCTTAATAATACTGTGTGGGCAAACTTAGGGTATTTGTGACTCTTGCCTATGTCCCATTTATTCCTTTGTGACAGATTTACAGCTTGGTGTTTATTTGATGATAATCTAGACAAGCCAATATCCTGTAGCATTTCTCAGGCAGCTATCTTGTGTTGAAGGATCTGTTCACACTATGCCAAACAACAATACTTACCCAGCTGAAATAGCAGGGGAATTTATGTAGGAAGAATGTGATTACCTGAGTTGGAATTTGGCCTGAATAGCATTCCTACATTCGCAAGTTGTTTAATGAGATTTGTGTTCACCATAGTGGCCAGAATCTCATCTTTCAAAACACAACATCACAATGTCGCTCCAGCAGCAGAATGCCCTATGACATGTTGGAGCACCAAGGGAAGAGCACCACTTACTGCACCACCATAGTACAAATAAGTGATGGTCACGTTAACACCACCCAATACCTAAAACCCACCGACCGCTCTGCCTACCTTCATGCCTCCAGCTTCCACCCCGGACACACCACACGATCCATCATCTACAGCCAAGCGCTGAGGTACAACCACATTTGCTCCAATCCCTTAGAGAGAGACCAAACACCTACAAGATCTTCACAAAGCATTCTCAAAACCACGACACTCGTACAAGGAAATAAGGAAACGAATCAGCAGAGCCAGACGTGTATCCAGAAGCCTCCTGCTACAAGACAAGCCCAAGAAAGAAACCAACAGATCTCCATTGGCCATCACCTACAGTTCTCAGCTTAAAACCTCTCCAACACATCATCAGGGATCTACACCCATCCTGGACAATGGTCCCAAACTTTCACAGGCCTTGGGAGGCAGGCCAGTCCTTGCTCACAGACAACCTGTAACCTTAAGCATATTTTCATCAGCAACTACACACTGCACTATAACAACTCTTACTCAGGAACCAATCCATGCAACAAACCTTGATGCCAACTCTGCCCACATATCTACACCAGTGACACCATCACAGGACCTAACCAGATCAGCTATATCACTGGTTCGTTCACTTGCACGTCCACCCGTGTTATATACGCCATCATGTGCCAGCAATGCCCCTCTTCTATGAACATCGGCCAAACTGGACAGTCCCTACGTAAAAGGATAAATGGACACAAGTCAGATATTAAGAACATCATTATACAAAAACCTGTAGAACACTTCAACCTCCCTGGCCACACAATAGCAGATGTAAAGGTAGCCATCTTACAGCAAAAAAAACTTCAGGACCAGACTTCAAAGAGAAACTGCTGAGCTTCAGTTCATTTGCAAATTTGACACCAATGGCTAGCCAACTACAAAAGCAGTTTCTCCTCCCTTGGTGTTTACACCTTAACTGTTAGAAGAGGGCCTCATCCTCCCTGATTGAACTAACCTCTTTATCGCCAGACTGATTATTGCCTGCATATTCATACCTGCCTCTGGAAATTTCCATTACATGCATCTGACAAAGTGGGTACTCACCCACGAAAGCTTATGCTCCAATACATCTGTTAGTCTTTAAGGTGCCACAGGACTCTTTGTTGCTTTTAGCAGTATTATCCCTAGAGGTCTTGTCTCTACCGTGAGGCCTGATCTGGTCACAACACTCTTTTGCTTTGGAGCATCCACCCACTTACGGCTCAAGTTTCTTAGATGTGAGTTCAGATTTGTGTGCTTGTGTGACTGGTGTTCCTGATGAACCACTAAGAAACACTGAGACAATATCCTCAGTCCTTTTGTGACACTAAAAATAAGGCTTTGCTAATATGCTCTTAAAGCTATGACTCTTTTTGGCACTTTTCCTGTCAAATAAATTCTCTTCCACTCCGGAATGAAAACTCAAGTCCATCTGACACCACTTAGACTTGAATTCATCCAGGCAACAGAGTAAGAAAGATATTAGTTTAATGGGGCTGGCAGAAAGCTCAGCTCAGTTAGTAGTCCTTCTCTCTGGCATTCAGCAGAGCTACTAAACTAGTCTTCTACAAAGGGGCAGGGACTGTGTTACTGGAACACATATTAAACAATGCAAACTAGCACCCATAGGGATTCATCGATTAGACAATTTCCAATAGAAATGTGTGCTGTTTCAAGGCTGCTTCAATAGTTTAAGTGGTGGTGAAGTAGTCAGTCATATAAGGTCAACTACCTTCCTTCGGGAGACCTCCCAGAGATTCATAATTTGTGAAGTACAAATGTTTATTAATATTACTAGGTCCTGGTGATATTAGTGCTAGAAGCAGGTATCTAGGTACCCAGAGGTTTATTAGTGGTTGAATTTTAGACATTTGTATTTGAACATTGGCCTGATATTATTAGAGAGGCATGTTCTAGTGGGGTGAATGGAGGACTGGCAGCCAGGAACTCTCTATTTCTAAGAGCAGCTCTAACACAGACTCCCTCTTGACCTTGGACTGGTCACTTAGACCCAGATCCTCAAAGATATTTAGGCACATCCCTTCCAGTGAAATCAGTGGAGTACCTTGAAGACCTGGGCCTTAAGGCCTTTAAAATAAATCATGTTGAAGAGACTGGTTACAGGATGATTGTCCCCCAGCACATTTAATGCACCGTTCCGTGCTGCAGTATAGATAAGACCTGTGTTTCCCTGCAGCCTTGAACCTTGCTACAGAGCTGTATGTGTGTGGAGATATAGGTCCCAATTATACTGCAAGACAGAGCCGGACTTTAACCCTGTTAGGTTACAAAGGTGGAGGCAGAATAGGGGGTGGAAGAATTGAGGACAGGAATTTTCAGAATTGCTGAAAAAACAGAGGACAAAAGAAGTTCTGCAAGCTGCAGTTGTTCCCAGAGGTCCGGGCAGAAAACTAGAAACAAAAAAAGTAGTTTTATCTGCAGGATAGCCGGCCAGTGACTGATCGGCAAACTACCTCTACCACAGAAACAGGCTGCCCTGGAGGTCAGATAACACTTATTAGAAAGCTTTGCCTCATGCCCATGTGTGTCCATATGACACGGTCGCATTTACTTAGAAATGGTAAGGGAAAAAACTGCCTTCTAAAGTGTTCCTTGTAAGAGATTTAACTCCCCTTTTAAAACTGGGTGCTGAATCTCTTAGTTATTAAGCATGATCTAAACTGGATCCATAAAGTGTGCTCTTGTGTGTCTTTCACAAATGACAGGGTCTATACCACCACCAGAGGAAGGCAGTGTCTGCACTGAAGCACCTAGCCTATGACCAAACTGGCAGTTTTCCAGAGCACTAAAAAAATAAAAAAAAATTGAAAGTTCAGAACAAGCTGCAACCAGCAATTTAGCTCACAGGTACTTCCCAGAACTAGCCACTCCTTGCTGGTGCTAGTCAGTCTTTGTTGTTTTCGAATATCAGAGCTGTGCCCTTGAACAGTAAATTAAGAGAAAAGACATTTTTAATCAGGTACTTTCCAAGCTCAACTATAGTTTTACAGTATCTTGAAACTTTTCCTTCCTTTTCTCCATGATGTTTAAAGTCATTAGTCCACACTAGCTTCTCTCAGTCCTGCTAGAGGAGGATAGGAAAGACATGAGTGAAAGAGTCTTAGAGTTATAGACGCTACATGTTCTTGGTCAGAAAAAAGAAAAAACAACCCACAAACTTTTGATCATAATAAAGTATGACGTTTTCTTCATAAAGCTGAAAGAGTGTGAGGGAGTGGGAGTCCTGAGGGAACCCTGGAAACAAAAATATCGCTCTGTACAATTTCCTTCCTAAAGGAAGGAAAAGGAAGTCTCAGAATTCTTTGCTTGAAGCGCAGCTATGCCTTTGTTCAGTGCATCCTTTGCTCCAACACTGGGAATGTTTTTTTAATATTATCTTAGTGACAGCAGTAGCATGTGACTCAAGCCACATTAGAAAGGAGCTCTGCGATTGCCTCTACAAATGTATCTATATTGCCCGTACAGGAATTATACAAAACAGGACCCATCTTGCCATGATAATAATCAAGCACTGAAATGCAGGTTTTGAGGTCATGTTCTGGGTTCAGACACGTGCACAAGGTGCTGATTGCCTTCAAACGAAGCGCTTACTGACATATCCAAATCCAGAGATGGACTCACGATATATCCTGTGAGTCCAGATGTGAACTTGAATGTTGGTCCATCTCGATATTTTACAAAAGACTGTGTTCTATTCTCTTTGCACTAATTGCTTATTAGACGATACTGGGAGCGAGGACAACCTAAGCCTTGTCCACGCTATAGCATCTGCTGCTACTAGCACCAAAGGGGTGGCAGGCACCAGAGGTCAGCTTTGCTAGAGCACATAAACCCAGACTGGTGGAGTTCTCAACCCCACCAGTCCCCTCCAGAGTTTAACTATGGAGAAAACTGGTCATTCGTTTTCCACATGACTGACTTTTTAGATATTGCACATCTCATTTGAACTGTTCTCTCTCTCATTCAAATTCTCCCAGACACACAAGCTCTTTTAGATCAGATATTAGTTAAGGGGAAAGTCACAGATTTTCTAATACAATACCTACAGATTGAACTGAAGCAAAATTGTTAGTATTACTTTAAAAAAGCAGTGTCACAAATTGCAGATTTCTGGATTTGAAAAGCAATCAATACTGCAGAAGCCAGAGGTGATGGGTTCAGTTTGCATTGTTCTTGCTAGCTGCACAGGGAGATTCTAGATGTGGGTATCACCAATCATGTTTAAGACAGGAATGACAGGACTTTTGAAATGAATAGGAACTGGAGGTAATCTGCAGTGTGCTTTTACCTACCAAATAACTGATTGCTCTTCAGGGCAGTTTCCACAAAGTAATTCATCACTGTGATCCATTGCTTTAAAACATCTCTGAACAACATTACTCACAATGGGCCTGATCCTGCATCCTTTGCATGCCCATAGGTGCCACCAGAGTCAGGGGGAGGTTTGGGTGCAGAGAGACTGCAGGCTAAAACCCCATATCTAATTGCAAAGAAGAGTCAAATCACTAAGAAGCATTTGGGAGCCTTGGCTATATGTAACAGACATGAAGCCTTCACCTTGAGAACCCTAACTATGGAAGATAGCACTGAAAGGGGTGGCTTTCCTGTTACAAAGCATGGACAGTCAACTCATCCAAATTGTAATACAAGTGCTGCAATTTAGATTTGTGTGTGTCTGTCACTTAATAGCCATTAAACTGATTGTTCAATTAACCCAACAGTTTTAAATTCCAGAGTTTGCTTTAAAGAGTTTCTAATTCCTGCTATTTTTGAATTGCAAGTCCATTCCATTTATTAATTATTTGTATTCCAGTATTGCCCAGAGGCCTCAGTGAAGAATGTACATATGGCAGGAAACCAGCTCTGCCCCAACAAGTTTACAATCCAGGGTACTGACCCTGCAAAGTTAAGACCATGTATAATCCCTTGTACACTCAGGGTCTAAAGTGACTGATAGCGGGTGGTAGAAAGGAAGTATTACTCCCATTTTATACATAGGAAACTGAAGTAAGAAATGTCCCTGCCCGCAGGTATATGGGATCTTGGGGAGCAATTACCACACAGGTGGGGTGCCAATTAATTTCTTTATTAAAGGAAAAGGGAAGTGGTGTGAATTTAACAATGAAATACGATGGGATGGGGTGTAAAGGGTGTTCACAATAGACAATGACGGGGGGGTTCTTCTTATTGAACAGTGTAGGGCGTTCTAACAGTGGGGTGCAGTAAGTGGGGTTCAGCACAATGGGATACAGTACAGTCAATAAGCAACTCAACTTCATATAGGAACAACTCTAGATACAGTGTGGAATGCAAAATGTACCAAAAAGAAATGCAAAGTAAAATGGTAGCTTCTATATGAAACGGTCAGCAATCTCAGATAGAAAGCATTAAGTGGTTAATAGCTATATATATATATATATATAATGTAACACAGTGACATCAATGCAAATACAAAGTATATCAGAAAAGTGGAGGCGACCAATGGGGTGTTATAACCACAAGTAAGATGTCAATCACAGTGCAATGATACAATATGGGTGATAAGTGAAATTATGCAATGTAACAGCATAGAAGAAAATTAATAACTTAATTTGTGAGGTTGTAATAGCAGATAATCTGCAAGAGTGTACCTAAAGGCTGAGTCAAGAAACAGGAGTGGGGAGGGGAGTGAATGATCAGTGGTAACTGATGAGAGGAGAGTGCAGCTGCAAGCAGTGAGAGACTCTGAAGCCCTGCGGGGTGAAGCCCAGAGCAGCAGTCTTCAGGAGCCTGCGAGCTGGAGGTACGGGAGACAAGAGCAGCTGGAGCGCACTTAAGGGGAGTCTGGGAGCAGCAAGAGGGGAGGGCGCTGAACGTGCAAGCGATGGGAAGGCACGTGGAGAATGGGGGAGAGGCTGAGGGAAGAAGCAGGTTGCAGCAGCGGAGAGCACTTCAGGGAAGTTGCGGAGCAGCGGGGTGAAGACAAACGGAGCAGTGTGATGGCGATCGTCGGTAGGGGAGGGGCAGCGGAGAAGCGGGGGCACGAACACAGGGGATACAGGGAGAAGCAGCAGACAGGTGTAAGGAAGGGCTGGAGGGACACCCAAAAAAAAAAAGGGAGAGAAGCAGCAAAGGGTTTGGGAGGTTACAGAGGGGGAGAAGCAGCAAGGGGTTACAACAGGGAGACACGGGGAAGTACACAGAGGGAGAGATTGGAGCGGGGGAAAAACAGACACGGGAAAGTTCAGGGAGAGATTGGGACAGCGGGAAGACGAATTCAAACAGCAAAAACCTTATCTATCGTCTAACTTAATCAAATTTATATAAAATGACAAGCAGCTTATACAAAGTAACAAAACAGGTACAGAATATGACCAGGCAATGGTTTCTTAAATCTGTCTTAACCAATGACTAGGAAAAACAACAAATATCACAATTCTAAGCAAACTATAACAAGCAACTATAAAGAGCAACAAAATAGCAACTACAGCAAGGCAGGTGAAACTTACAAGCACTACAATCTTAGCAAACTATGACTTATTAAACTAAAAGCAAAACCTATGGTGCACCTTATGCTATGGGGAGGTCATAGAGGGCAGAGTAGTATGTGCCCAGGATACAGCTCCCAAGGCAGAACCCCAAGGAAGCCAAGGGATGGTGGCTGCAGCAGTGGATATGGCTGAAAGCAGTGAGCCCCGAAGCAAAGCCCATAGGAGCAGAGCTTAGCGGCGGCACAAACTTATTTTTAGCAGCAAAGCGCTGCGGAGTTTAAGAGAGGTTTTAAGACACAGACCAAGGTTTAGCTTGAGTCTGTGTGCTGGGGAAACAGAGCCAGCAGCTAAAATAATAAAATAAAAGTATAGAAAGTTTCACAGAGGGATTCTTACCAGTCCCCAAGGTAGCAGCAAAGGCAGAAACAGCAACAACATCAGAAGAAGCAAGGAGGGCTCGGTACGGTCTCGATAAAAAGGAGATCTCTCAGGCAGCAATTTGTTCTTCATGGGGGGGTTTAAAAAACGGGGGTACGCTCAAAAATAAAACAAGAGCAGAGAAAGGACCCCCCAGAACCCCTGGCTGATCAGACCAGGCAGCAATGCAGGAACCTTTCCGATGTTTGTTTTAAATATGCCTGTCTTTAAAGGCAGACACAGGCAGTTTCCTGCCAGTAATCCTGATAGGCTCCCTCTGTCACAGGGGAGGAGACCCAGGGAAAAACTGCAGGTGAGCACAGAGACGTACCTGGGCAGAGTCCTGAACAATAGGTGTGAGTTCACACCTCAGGACTCAAAAGCACATGAGGCCTTTGACTCATGCCCAGGATCTTTAAAACACATTAGGTCTTGCAGCTCTGGACATTGCCTACCCTACACAAAGCCCAGGTTTAACAAGGTGATAACAGGACCAACCCTTTGAACAGGGCAGTGGTCCCACTTAGCACGCAGCACAAGTGGCCATCCCTTTGAGAAGGGCAGTGGCCCTGGTAAACAACTTAACAGCCAGGGAGGGGCAGCCACAGGAGGAGAACAAAAACAAAATGGAGTATGGGGACAGCTGTAAGAAACAAAATGGAGTACAGGGATAGCTGTAACAGACAAGAAGTTAAGTAACTTGCCCACAGGGAGTGCCACCAAGCCAGGAAGTGAACCAAAATATCCTGAGTTCCAATCCAGTGCCTTAGCCACAGGGTCAACCTTCCTCTCATTCAGTTCTATTTTATATTATCAACAGGGGCATCTACTGGAAAGCATCACCGCTAAGGTGATAGTCCTAATAAAAGGTAGCTCCCCTATTCACTGAATGAGCTGCTGAAACACTGCTGGGAAGGTTTGAGGGGGGTTTTAATGAGTGCACTGATACAGCGGACACAGCAGCACTTATGCTGGCTACGTGTTTCCATTCCACTCCTTTGGTTTCTTTCACTTAATTTCTTGAAGACTTTCAAAATTGGATCTGAAATTTTCAATATGATTTTATGAAAAGTATGCTGATGAGTTTGAATATAATGTAACTAAAATGTGCTTCATGCAAAAGGTCTCTTGTAAGGCATCATTACAAAGCTTATAATCTACTGAGTGTGGTCATCCTATTTGTATAAATGTATCACTTGTATCTGAAACTAGAAATATTAAATATAACTCTGAGATCCTATTGTAGTTATACTCAGGGCTTCCGGGGGGAGGGGGGGAGAAGGGGAAGGACAAGTGGGGCAATTTGCCCCAGGTCCCCACAAGAATATAGTATTCTATAGTATTGCAACTTTTTTTTGTGAAAAGAGCCCTGAAATTGCATTGCCCCAGGCCCCCTGAATCCTCTAGGTGGCCCTGGTTATACTAAGTGTGGGCCATTAATGGTGGTTTGGAATCTTAATGGCTACCATTAAACAGGACAATTGACTGTAGATGGCTCCGTTTTACTTGTAAGTCTTCCTGTATACATGTGTGCTGGCAAGTGGATAATGAAGGCTTACAGTGAATGGAATCCATCTTTAACCTGGTGTCTTTCCATTGAGAAGGAGCGGTGGGAACCCAGAGGGACAAAGGATTCCAACCTTTTGCAAAAGATATGTAAGTGGGTGGAACAGAAAAAAAGGGAGCAGCCATCATGAGAAATCCCCTAGCTACCACCTGAGTTGGAACAAGGGCTGTACCAGGGGAAAGGATTATGTTCTGACAAGAAAGGCATCCAGTCTGTGAAAGAAACTTATTGAAATATCTCTGAGGGTGAGATTTTATCTGTATTCAGTTTTATTACCGTGCTAGGCTTAGACTTGCATGTTTGATTTTATTTTGCTTGGTAATTCACTTTGTTCTGT
The DNA here is from genome assembly GCF_007399415.2 of Gopherus evgoodei. Taxonomy (NCBI): domain Eukaryota; kingdom Metazoa; phylum Chordata; order Testudines; family Testudinidae; genus Gopherus; species Gopherus evgoodei. The sequence continues at coordinate 127,366,328 of NC_044326.1, read as the reverse complement.
CTATCACTACTTGGAACCACTTAAATCCTACTTTCTGTATTTAATAAAATCACTTTTTACTTATTAACCCAGAGTATGTATTAATACCAGGAGTGGGAGGCAGCAAACAGCTGTGCCTCTCTCTCTCTCTCTCAGTGTTATAGAGGGCAAACAATGAGTTTACCCTGCATATGCTTTATCCAGGGTAAAATTGATTTATTTGGGGTTTGGACTCCATTGGGAGTTGGGCATCTGAGTATTAAAGACAAGAACACTTTTCAAGTTGCTTTCAGTTAAGTCTTTCGTTTTGGGGCATGTGCTTCATACCCTGGGTCTGTGTTGGAGGAGATGGGCTCAGCAAGACAGGATGCTGGAGTCCCAAGCTGGCAGGGAAAGTAGGGACAGAAGTCATCTTGGCACATCAGTTGGCAGCCCCAAGGGGGTTTCTGTGATCCAACCCATCCCAGGTCCCACCCAGAGATACATTATAAATCTGATCAAAAATAGATTCACAGTTTGAGATGGGGGGGAGCCACATATGTTTTTCCATTGAAAGATTCTTGCAACCTTTCTTGAAGTACTCTGGAGCCCAAACAGCTAAAATTAGATAGCTCAAGTGTAATAGAGAAACAAGCCATAGTGAGAAAAAGTGCTTTTGAACATTTTGGGGAAGATTTGGGTTTAATTCAACTGTTAGAACAGTAGTGAAGACACAGCAATTAATCTTAACTCAGGTTAGCAGCTGGAGTAAAAGCTTATAGGGATCTTGGGGTTGAACTTGAGCTACTAACCCAAGTTACCATGTTTTCACTGCCATTAGAACTCAAGTTAGCTAACCAAAGTGAAAAATACACACTTTTGTTTATTTAAATATTTAGTGCAGTGGAGGCATATTCAAAGTTATGAGCCTTTGGGAAAATAGGTCACATTTGATACATGCTTAATACAACCTTTTAGCCTTGTCTGGGGTGCAGACAGGAGAGTCTGTTCACACCTGGCTAATTTACTAACCACTCTCAGCCAGGAGCAGCGCTAGGGTTTTTGGTGCCCTAGGTGAGGGTCCTTCCGCGCTCCAGGTCATTGGTGGCAATTCTGCAGCAGGGGGTTCTTCCGCGGCTCCCAGTCTTCAGGGCACTTTGGTGGCGGGTCCCGGAGCAAGTGAAGGACCCACCTCAGAATTGCCGCTGAAGACCCGGAGCGCAGAAGGACCCCCCGCTGCCAAATTGCCACCGAGGGCCACAAAATGCTGCCCCCCCCCAAATCCTGGTGCCATAGGCGACCGCCTAGGTCTCCTAAATGGAAGTGCCGGCCCTGCTCTCAGCCAGTCATCTTCTCTTGAAGAAAGGCACCAAGCCTTCACTGGGGGTTCACAGGTAGATGCTTCTGTCTCATCTTGCTTCATTCACATCCATCTTCCTTCTTTGTTCCAATTAAAGGGGCATCTGCTGGGGTCTGCAGCCCATTGTAACAAAAGCCAAAGGACAAGGGGCCACTTATATCAGGTTGCCATGAATAGAAGAGTCAGTAAACAAGCTCATCAATGCTACGTACCACCTACCCCACTCCATCAGTTGATATACCCTCACCCCGTACCTTGAAACCTCTCACATACAACTCCCTAGCAGAGCCCTGCCAACTCCCCAGCCCACCCTAGTGCTTTGGGAGCAAAACCCATCTGTAAGTACAAGAGCTATACATGAGCCCAGCTGGTCCATCTCCTACCACTCCTTGGTCTTGCATTAACTCCTTCCTTATCCTCAGGGAGCATGGGATTCATACAGCCCCTCCTGGGCACACTGCAGCATTTAGTCCAGGTGCAGAGTGAATAAACCGGGGCTCTGCAGGAGTCCTTGCCTCATTCAGTGCATATTTGTTTGTAGGACAGTTAGCAAAGGGCTCACTGCTGTGGCAGGAGCAGGGATAGAGCGTTCCAGTGGTGTTTATCCAAATCAATCAATAGCATAGAATTGCTGATTCCTTTAAAACAAAAACCTACCAAGCCCACCTCCATAAAACTGCACTAAGAGGATGTCAGGGCAGTTAGTGAGCAACTCAAGAGCAAGGAAATGACAAGGCCTGCAACAGGTCTATGTACATGCATCATACTAAGCGTTGGCTTAAGCCCTGGCAGGATCAGGACCAGGGCAAGGCCTATCACACTAGGGTGGTCCCCATAGAATCCTTTCCAGCCTCTATCACTCACCACAACAACTCCAGATCACTGTCACCACCATCACCTTTTATTGAAGTCTTCCAGCAGGCCACAGACTGTAGTGTTAGTAATATGTATTTACCCATTTGCTGCTAAGAAAGGGAATCATACTAACAGTATCTAAACCTGTCTATGCCAGGCTCCCTTCCTGTCTGTTTGCATAATCCTAGCTGCTACAATGGGTGGGGAGGGTCCTTCCCCCTCAATTAGCCCTTCAGTGGTAGCTCTACTCAGTTAATTGACACCCTCTGTCAACTATCTGTCTTTGAATTAGGTCCTAATTACTATAGTCTGGTGGGTATTAGAGAGTACAGGGTGCTGATTTAACTCCTGATTTAGCACCCCCCACCCCGGTAGCAAGGACCCAATCCTGCAAGCTGGTGCTGCAGGGCCAGGAGCTCATGCAGAGCTAATTACAGGATGAGGCAGGGCCTATGTTTGCATTAGACCTGAGCAAAAATTTGATGTTTTTGGTTTGGGGGCTGAACCAAAATGTCTGAAAAATAAAAAATTGGTTCTGCTCAAACCAAAAGTGAGGCGGGTTTCTTCCAGAGTCTCAGCAAAACAAAACAGTTTGGTTTTGGATCAAACAAAATATTTTATTTGACCCCCAAACAGTTTTTTGTTTGTTTGTTTAGTTTTGGGACATTTTTAGATTTTTTTTCCTTTTAAAAAATAGCTACATTTCAAAATGAAACACTATTTCTGAACTAAAAGTTGAAACAAAACATTTCAAAATGGCTGGGATGAAACATTTCAACTTTATCAAAACACAAAGTATTATATTTGTTCAGCCTAAACTGTTGACCGAATTCAACCTGAATTCATGAGTCAGGTCAGTGCCCGACAAAATGAATATTTTGACAAATTTACTGTTCCCTGAAAAAATTTCCTCAGCTCTACTTTGCACTTGCAACATTGCACATTGTGTGTGTGCATTATGATTTGGGCCCTGATCCTGCACTGAGTGGTAGCTGGGTGGACCCCCTGTGCCCATGCACAGCCCCACGACTTCAATGGGACACTGTGTAAATCCAGAGTCTGTCCTTGCAGAACTCATTGCAGGATCAGGGCCAAAGCAATTCAATATGACACCATTTGTTTCCCTTACAAACTTCAGTGCAGTTTTCTAGCAGCGTGAAACATGGGCTCCATATGCCAGACAAATACAGCCATAAGAGTCAAGCACACAGTAGACTGTGCTGATACAACGTGTAACACAGACTAAGCAGAACAACATAGGCCTGAGCTACACAAGGTCAGTTTTTGACAACATTCCTACTCTTGTTTGCGGGTGAACTAGAATTAGCAATGGTGAGCAACTGCTCCAATATTTCCCTAGTATAGCCAAGGCCCCAGGGTAATGGAGGAAATGTGCAGATAGTCAAAATCCATGTTAGCTTGCCGATTAGTTATCTGCATACTTAGCTGGTTCATCTCTTGCGTGGCCACTAAAGAAGGCCGTGCTGCTGGTTAATAAGAGAATGTGTAGTGCACAGGTCCCAAGCCTGCAGCGAACTCCAGCTGGGGGACTTCATTGCAAAACCAGGCCAATGTTACAGAATAAAACAGAGGTTAGAAAAGTTATCAGAACAATTCTGTCTAGAAATCTAGTGTGGAACACTGCGACAATAGAATAGAGTGACCTCAAAAGGATGCAAAACGTGTCAAGCTGTCGCTCCTGTATTTAGGGTGGTAGAAAAATCCTGTCTCATAGCGCATTATCTAATAGGCCTAAACTTGCAAAAGTGACTGATTTGGGGTGCTCAGCCCGCGATACTTGAAGGGGCCCTAAACACTGAGCAGCTGCCCTCTGAAAATCAGCCCCCTTTCAAATGTCTGAGGGTGGACAACCTGAAGTTGAAGTACAAAAATCATTAGCCAGTTTTGCAAATGCAGGCCGCAGTGTGTAATCATGTAATGAAATGATTTGTTACTGTATGCAGAGCCCCATTTTGGTGTTTAGTTATTACAGACAGTATGAATTATTTCAAGAGCACAGCGAAACCTGCCTCACCCGCTAACCAGTCCCTCTGCCCTAACAGCCTGTAAGAGCTCAGGCCATCCAGATTAATTGCATCCCGCAATGCAGCCAATTATATGGCCAAAATAACTGCAGTGGCTGTTTTTCCACTGTTAGATCTAAGTGGCGAATGCAGTTGGGCCTACGGTGCTCCATTCGTCGTGGTGTACACAGTGCAAAGTGAGTGTATCTGACCACACAATTATGAGGCGATGGCCACTTGGGCCAATGGGTCTTCTCTTTAAAGTATTTTATTTCTCTATGTTTGCCCTTTCCCCTCCCAATGTGTTGATCTGTTAATAAATTGCAATATGTATGACATATGTCATAGCAGAGGTGTGTGTACAATCTGTCTGTCAAGCATAAGGTATTATAAGCATAATCCTGTCTGCCTGCAGATCTAAGCAAACAGAGTAAGCTGCTTACTGAGAGACCTGGGAGTTGAACTGCAGACCCACGGATCTCTCTCTTGCTGGGGTAAGTTGGCATAGCTCCACTGAAGTGGCTAAGGGATCTGGCCCGCAGTTTATGAGCTTGTGAGGAAGTCTGGCTGCCCAAACAGCATCTGGTATAGAGAGGAAACCATCAGAAAGGATGTTTGTAACAGGGTAGGCTGTTAACATGATCTCGGGTAAGACTGTGCTCTTAGCCACTCAGCTGTATAGCAGGCATAACTCACTTGAAATCCAGAGAGTTACTCTGGGTTTCTGATGGTGTAATTGAGAGCAGAATCTGGCCCTATGGCTCTGAACTACATGTGGGGGCCAGATTCTCAGCTTGCATCAATCAGCATCACTCCAATGAACTCCATTGAAGAAGCAGCAAAGGACTAGGTCTTTCGAAAATCAGGCACTCAGCATGAACATTGTATGAATACCAGGGGATAGTGGCCTGAATGAAGTCTATTGGAGAGATGGGGAAAATAAGAGGTTTAGGGATATGATTTGGGTGACTATATTTTAAAACAGAAAGCCCCATTGCCATTCCCTCCTAGGTTCTGCCTACCAGCATATTTTTCACCCTGTTCCCCCATACTCCTTTTTTGCTCTTCATCTCATCTCACCTCAAGTCAAGTCCTACCTTCCTCCTTGCTGCTCTGCTCCAGGCTTCTGCCTTTGAAGTTCAGTCCTAGCGGGCTGCATCACTGTTTCCACAGTGGCTCAGTAAGTCTAGTATGATGAATATTCAGGGGCACCCGGGGGGGGGGGGGGGCAAGTGGGGCAATTTACCTCAGGCCTCACTGGGGTCCCCACAAGAGTTTTTCCTTCCGCTCCGGGACCTGCCGCCGAAGCATCCCAAAGACCCGCAGCGGGGGGTCCTTCCACCCCAGGACCCACTGCTGAAGTGCCAGGTCTTCTGCAGAAATTCGGCAACAGGGGCCCCCCGGCCACTGAAGACCCCAGGCCCCCTGAATCCTCTGGGTGGCCCTGTGAATATTACAGGCCCCAGTTGAGGAATAAGGAATCTGCCACCAAGGGAGGAGATTTCTGTCTGGTATGACGTGTAGATAAAGCTTGCTCCTGCTCCTTGATCTGACCAAGTACGGCCGTTCTTATGTTTTTAATAGGAAGTAGTGAAGTTTTGCTCTGTAGATGTGCTTGGTGAGAAACGAACTCAATACAGTCCAGGGGTAGTGCTGGTATAATTCTGAGATCTTTTATTCCTAAGATTAACTGAAAGTTATAAACCCAGGTTTAGCTTTCCATTACATTCATGTTATTTCCCCAACTGGTAAACCGCCATAACAACAGGACTTTTTATAAAGGGATGAATCATTTGAGAGGTATATATCTCCCTTGCCACACTCCCTCACATACACCATCACTTCCAAACCCACCGGCCAGCTACATTTTGGACATGTGGGTTCCTAATCATTTTAGCCACTCTTTGTTGGGCCCAACTCAAGGAAGCAGGTGATGATCTTGTAGTTAAGACCCTGGACCAGGACTCATGAGATTTGGGTTTTGTTCCTGGCTCTGATACTAATGTCCTGTGCGAACTTGAACAAGTCACTTCCCATAGCTGTGCCTCAGTTTCCCCACTTGTCAAATAGGGATGATGTGAGGATGAATTCATTAATGTTTTGAGGTGGTAGATATTATGGCAATGGGGGGAGCCATGTTCAGACCTAGGTGAGACTTCACAAAGGATTGGAGTAACCACTGGTGACAGAGCAAGAGTGTAATATTTTTGATCATTCATTCATAAAACCACGATTTAATGAAAGATCTTCAAATAAGAACCAGGCCACAGGCTAATTCATAGCTGTTTATTGTAAATCACTCATGAGTTTACATGTCATTAATGGCAAATTAACACTGTTAAACACCTGCTGGATGAAGTACAGAATAAGGACAATTCTTTTATATTGGCATCATTTGAAAAACAAAACTAAAGAAAACCCGAACAAACCCCAAAGAACTGAGTTTGGTTTTAAAATTGTACATCTTTCCTGAAAATAACTGGTCCTGATTCTCATTTATATTAAGACCTTCTTTCCCTTCCTCCCTTTGCAGTGTAAATGGCCGTGAAAGTGGGCATATGCACATATGCATAGGGCAAAGGGAATCTCAGGCCTGGGCTACACTAGAAAATTAAACTGGTTTAACTATGTGAAAAATCCACACACCCCCAGAGCATAGTTAAGCCGACCAAAGCTCCCATGTAGCCAGTGCCAGGATGATAGAAGAATTCTTCCATCCTCGGAGAGGTGGAGTACACTATCTAACCCCTCCCATCAGTATAGGCAGTGTCTACACTCAAGCGATGCAGCTGTAGCATTTTAAGAGTAGGCAACCCTTAATGTAAATGAGAATCAGGCCCCCTGTCTTCAAAAGTGCTCCAGTGCAGACAACAAAGTCTTTCTCCTGCACTGATTACCATCTAACACAAAGGTCCCAAGGTTGTAGGTCCCAAGACATGCTGCTTTTAAAAGGCAACTGTTAAATCCAGAAGCTACATAACTTTTTTTATATATATTTTGCTCTGAAACCAGTAGAGGCTACATGCAGTTGTAACAGTAGGAAAGAAACTGTGATCTAGATAAAGGCCAGGTTTTAAAGACCTGATAGGGAAAGCTGGAAAAAAAAATGAAGATACGTACTTTGCAGAAGTAGCTAAAATATGCATGCAGCAGTGGCTGTGACCTGTTAGAATATAAATTAGGTCTCCAAACATTTAAAATCGAAGCTTTTTTTGGTTTAAGACATAGTTGAGCAGTATATCTTTACAAATTACAATGTTTGTGTGACAATGAATGAATCCGCTAAGCATGGCATCAGTTTGTATTTTGACTTGTATAATGTGTAGCTTTTAACACAATAGCCTGCTTGGCAATAAATGAATTTATATAAACAAAGACAGTGGAGCAAGGGTCTTGCAAACAAAAAGAAGAAAACAGATTTTCAGACAAACATCTTTTTTTAAAACTGATTTTTCCCCAGTATAGGGGATTTTTAAACATTCTTTTCTCTTTGTTTTTGTAACAGCATATCAGGCCCTATCCCGAACCACCCCCCCCCCCACAAATTATGTCTCAAAGCATGTTTGGTTGACTAGTAAAAACAAACAAACATTCACCTGAACCGCACTTTGAAAGGATAGTTAATTCCTCCATCTTGCCAGGGCTAACACGAACAAGCATATTACAGTGTACACAGGATTTAAACTAGAATGACTAAAATTAAAGATCTAGGATGTTTAACGCTAATATTAAATAATATTCAATATTTTTTACACTTAATAGTCTGGGATGCAGACATAAGACAGCTAATAGGAGAAAAAAATGGGACTAAATTCACCTCTGACATAAAGCCACTAAAGTCAACAGAGTTATGCCAGGGATTAAATTTAGCCCATTTTATCTGAAAAAAAACTGCTTTTCCCCAAGAAAAAATGCACACGCACACACATACATACACACACGACAGCGTAGATTTACACAGAAATGTTACATTTTCAAGCACTGCCATCACCAGTCCTCTCTTTGCGGGCTAAGATCATCTCCTTGGGAGCCTGTTTTCGGTCAGTAACCAGCCCCAACCAAAACATGAAGTCAATGAACCATGTGGTTGGGTTGAATTTCAAGCCAAGCTCGCTGGCTGAATAATCAAATGGAAAGGTATGATGGTAATTGTGGAAGCCTTCACCTGGAAAAACAAAAAGAGATTTTAAGTGCAGTGGTCAACATATGTCTTGTGATTAGATAGATTAGGTAGGTAGATAGAAGATACTTGATCCTATAACATGTTCTACTTTGGTATAACCCCACCAGGTGCATCATTGATTTAAAATGCAGAGAGAAAAAGTTGCAGGATCATGGCCTCATCTATCTATCTATGGCTTCCCTATATGCAAAAGTTGCACCAGTTTCACAAATATTGGCTTTTACGTTTATTTAGTTAAACTGGGCAAACTTGCGATGTGGATACTCATCTCAATTTACAACTGGTTTACATTGATGTAGCCTCATGTGAACTGAATTAAGCTACATCTATATCTATGCGAGATTTCTGTAGCAAACTTGGTCATCACATCAATAAAAGTGCATTGTGGTTTTGCTTCCACCATTGAGAGAGGATAGCAAAGACATTCGACAAACAATCCCCTATTGCTAAACCACATGATGGAAAACAAGAAGGGAATGGGGTGCCTACTTCACACAAGGTCTGAGTAGAGAGGAAGGGGCAATTAACCCTGAGACAGGCTGCACAGGGAGGTGGAGGGGAGAAGAATCAGGGCTGAAACTTTTAGTAGATGAAGCCCAGCTGAGCAAGAGGCAGGCTAAGCTGCTCTAAATCCAGGAATTAGAAAATAAGAAGGGGGCTGCAGTAACTTTCTGGGCTTAGAGAGGGAAAGGAACAAATGGGAGGGAGAGCTTAGAAGCCCTGGGATCTTAGCCCTGAGGGAAGGAAGTACGCAGATGAGGGTGGAGAAGGAGCCAGACAGAGGTGAAGTAGGATCCAGCTCAGGGAAACAGCAGCAAGGTCTGGACAGTGCAAACCTTGCCTGCTGGTTGTAGAGTCCCTGGGTTGGAACCTGGAGTAGTAGAGGGCGAGTCTGGGTTCTCCTACCAGCCACTGGGAAGTGGCACAGACTGGGCAGTGGAGCAGAAGACTGCTTGAGACAGTTTGTCCAGTAGGGCTTTCAGACCTCAGAAAGGAAGGACTACAATGACCTGGCAAGAGGACCAAGCCATGAAGAGAGAGCACCCTGAGGGGTGGAGGAGCAGTAACCTGACTCCAGAGAGAGAGAGAGAGAGAGAGAGACCATGGGGTGAGAAACTGAAGGAGGGGGCATCAGACTGGTCATGAGCTAACTCCCAGTTGTGGCCACAGGGAGGTGCTCCCGCAAACCCCATGACAGGAGTGATCCAACATGATTTTACAAGGATGCCCCCAGATGAGAATGACTGAAGAAGTTCCCTTTTGGCCCTATCACACAGGAGAAATGGCCTATTCCAAGGCTGTCACAAATGAATCAGATGGACCCACTGTTGAAAACAGCTTGACTGCTAGTGTAGACAAAACAAATCTTTTTTCAGCTCAACTGAGGCTTGAGGCTCAACCAGGCCTCTGTAACAGGGCAGTGCAAGGTTTTTGTCTCACACACACTAGAAGCTAAACTGGTTTCAATCCTGGTTTCAGCCTCCCATTCCTGACAGCCTTTGGCAGCATCCAGCCCAGCTATTAGACAGCACATGCTACCGTCAGCCAGAGCCCCACACATGTATCTGAAGCAGAACATTGGGGGTTGGACAAGATGACCTCCAGAGGTCTCTTCCAACCTGAATCTTCTATCATTCTATGAGCCCAAAAGAATAAGTTTAGCATTCTGAGAGCAATAGCTCAGGTTCCCCGTCAAATATCTCATTGCTGAATGGATGTTTCAGTTAAGGTAACAGAGAGGAGTGTAACAGGGCTTGAGTCATTTGTTGGTAGAACTCTTAAGACAGTTATAAGAGAGAGGGTTAAAAACTGTGCAGCAGCAGGGAGCCGAGAAAACCTGCTGTGAGAGAGAGTCAGGCTGAGGTGAGAGCAGAGATAAGCTCCCTAACTTCCTTCCTATTACAGAAAAAAATTGTACATCCCCTGTGGCAGCTAATAACCCTTCCTATCCATTTCATTGCAGCACTTGTTCAAGAGGAACATGGCCAGGCCCTGACATTTGCATTCAAGGGTGTCTGACATTCACGCGGTATTTACGTGTGGCAACGGTGTGACTGACTGTCAAAATAGCCACTACGTCTATTCAAATAATAGGGGAAGAGGATAATCGTATGGCGTGAGGCTTCAGGTAATGCTGGGTTAGCCCTGGGAAGTGGGAAATATCCATTTTTATTTTAGAGTAGCAGGTCAGAGCTTTAGTTTTGGGACACAGGTGTGTGCCGTCCAGTAGGCAAATTATTGTGATTAAAAGGGAAGGCGGAGGAGATGATAGATGGTCACAAGCTCAGCAGCACTGATAGCGGAAAGAGCAGAAGTCAGGTTCAGTTATGTATGATGAATATAGAGGCTAAGATGGTCCAAAGTAGGTACCTCATAGGAGCCTAAATCCATACTTGGAATCTAAGGGTGGAATTTTTAATGACTTCCCAACCTGTGCCAACCTCTACATCACCTATTACTGTTCTAATTGGGAGGAACTGTCCAAGGAAACAGAAAAAAGAAACCTGATTTTAGACATTTAACGCCGATACACTGTACAGGACCCCTACCTAGGCGGGCACCAGAAGCAGGCAACACAAACTAAAGTTGAGGATGATCAACGCAAGATTTGCTGCTAACAAATAATATACAACCTCATCAGTGACAAAGCACACAATATAGCCTGCATCCTCAAGACCTGGCTGGATGATATTGCAGCAAGCCCTGTGCTAGTGCACCTTGTTCCCCCAGGATTCTCGGTACATCACAGATCTAGACAGGACAAGAAGGCAGACAGCCCTGCATTCCTCTTCTCAGCAAACATCCAATGCAAGGAGATGTGCCTCACATAAGACAATTTCATTTGAATTGATGCATCTGGCAGTCGAAACCAGACCCAAAGCTAACACAGGTTTTATGCTCATTTACAAACTACCACAGATTAAATGATCCATAAAGTTGCTCATCGACCCCTTGTCAGTGATGGGGGTGAAATGCCGCTGACTTGTCATCCTGGGAGATTTCACCACACATATTTGACAAGGCCACTGATGCCAAAGCCCCATCTTCTCATTTGCCACCCTAGGATGTAAAAAGTTCACCTCTGATCCAACCCACGCGGCTGGTCACACCTTGGACCTGTTTTTTGGCCTAGCTGTCAAAATGGAGGACATCACAACCCAGCCACTGTCTTAAACGGATGATCACGTCACGAAGGCAGTGGTCAGAGACCTTCCAGCACCCCGGCAACAAGAAGATCCAGTGATGCTGATTCAACCACGAACACTCATGGACTCCAACCAGTTTCAAAGCCTGCCAAAGGACAATAGCACTCCATCCACAGGACAAGGGTTGAGAACCTAGTTACCATTCTACAGTCAGCCACTGACACACTGGCCCCCACATGACCCCTTCCTCCACATTGCTCACACAGATCTCTGTGGCTACTTGCACCTTACGCTGGGTGAAGAGAAAGGAATGGAAATTTGAGCACTGATAGAAGAAAACAAAGGCTGATTCAGAGAGGATAAAACAAATTCCTCAAAGTCTAGGCAGAGGCTATATTACAGGCCAAGAGAACCTTCCTATCAGCCTCCACTGTGGCTGCCAAATCCCTCCCCAGGCAGTTATCCAGAATGGTAAACAGCTTCATTAATCCTGAATGACGATGGCCTGCTGTGGAGCTGAGCACCAAGTGCTGTGAAGATCTATCATCCTACTTCACTGAAAACATCACGCACCGTTAGGAAGCCTTCTCAAACAGCTAGGATCCACTCCACCTCCACCCGCCAACCAAACAGCTCACCTGTATTTCCAGTGTTCATTCGTCAAGAAGATCTCGACACCTTAAAGGAGTCTTAACCCAAGAGCTGTGAATCCGGCCCATGCCCATCCTGACTTGTGAAAGAGTCAGGAACAACTAGTTCCACTCCTGACTGAAATGACCAATGCCTCATTCACAGAAGGAAACTTCCCTTCCTCCTTCAAACACACACTAGCCTAACCAGTGCTGAAGTAACCCACTCTGGATGCTTCGGTCCTAGCCAACTACCATCCACTGTCAGACCTCTCATTCCAAGCTCATAGACAAGCTAGCAAAAGGTGAACGACAAGCTCATTTAACTGAAGCCAACATCCTAGACCATCTCATTCTGGATTCAGGCCAGGACAAAACCAAAACTGCCCTAGTGGCACTTTTGGATGATCTCCTCCTGCCAGCGGATAGAGGAGAGAGATCCATTCTCATCCTCCTGGATCTTTTGGCAGGATTCCACAATGTTGCCTGAGATTCTCTTGTCTCACTTGAGAGAGATGGCAGGGATCCAGGGTAACATGCTAAACTGTCTTAAGCTCTTTCTGGAGGGATGCATCCAACAAGTAGTGCAGGGAAACTGCACCTCTAATACCAGACTACTCACATGTGGAGTTCCACAAGGATCAGTTCTCTCTCCAATCCTCTTCAACATCTACATACAGCCACATTCACACATATGACCACAGCACTACCACCAAGAGGGCCTAGGGCTTGGATAAGATCAGCTCACAGGTGAAGAGTAGCTAGCTGAAGCTGACCCCAAGCAAGACAGAGGTGATGCTAATGGGCAGAGGAAAGTATCTTGAAGAGCTTTCAGCTCTGGTACAGTCTTCATTGGTTGAAGATACACACCCACTCCTGCCAAGACTATAATAATTGTTTCATAACTGAGTGCCATGGGAGTGCCTGGCCAGTTGGTGAAATTGATTTAGTTTAATGCCCCTTTGTGAGAGGAGAGAGACAAGGCTCTGGTGTAATTAACACACAAGGAATCTTTACTTAGGATGCTAGGTACTCATGGCCCACTGTCTGGATCACAGACTGTGCAGCACAGAATTACTGCAGACAGACTCTCTAAATCCTGGCCAGGATTAAGCACACAAGGAATGGATTGCTGATCATCCTTTGTGCATGGTTCTGTTTGCAGTGAAAGGAAATCCCACTTCTAGCTAGAGCTCGGCAATGCACAAAGTAACCCAGGGTAAAGCTTCAGAGATACATTTTGTTTGGTACTCACCAATTGCTCCTAAAGTGACAAATGCATTCTGCCGGGGGCTGATGTACTTGTCATAGGGTCGATTGCCGTACATGTGAGCTGCACTGTTGACCAGCCAGGTAACGTTGAGAGAGATGGTGTAACGAAGGATGGAAGCAAGGAAGTAGGAATTCCACAGACTCTCCCCCCAGATGTACCAGGGCACCAGGGTGGGGATCACAAAGCACATTAGCACTACCGAACTCTTATAGTACCTACAGAGAGAGAAAGGGACAGGAGTAACATTACTGTGACAGGAGGAGGAGCTGCATGGTTACTGAACTGGACTAGGATTCAGGATACTTGGGTTCAATTTCTGTCTCTGCTACAGACGCCCTATGTGGCTCCCTGTGTAGCAGGTCATTTCATCTCTCTGTCTGTAAAATGGGAATAATAGTACTTCATTTGTCCTAGCAGTCTATTTAGAGGATAAGCTTTCTGGGGCAGGGGCTTTCTGTTGCTATGTGTGTACACAGTGGCTAGCATGATGGGACCCTGAGCTCATTCAAAGTCTCTCGGTGTTACTGTAATATAAATATTATTATTATTATTATTATTATTATATGAAAAATATATTTTAAATGAAAATCTGGCATGCAGTTCCTGTAACTCCTCCTTTTTCCCTAAGCCTTGTACAGAGCTATTTATTGGGAGATTTATTTTCTTTAAAAAGAACATCTGTATATTTCACCGGCTATTGGGCAGTTTACTCACTTGGTGCTGAACCATGGAGTTTTAACTCATTTCTGATAGCCATATGTGCTACCGTTGCCTAGTGGACAGAGCATAGGAGTAGCATTAAAGTGGTCTTGGGTTAGTCCAAGCTTTGCCACTGGCTTTCTGTATGACCTTGGACAAGTCACTTCACCACTCCATGCCTCAGTTTCCCCATGTGTAAAGTGGAGGTAAGATGCTCTATGGATGAGAAGCCTTATGTAAAAGGCAGGTATTATCATTATTATGCCAAAGAAAGTTCACTGGAACAGAACTGCAACAGAAGAGGAGCCCTGCAGATCATCAACTCACTCCAGCAGGGGAAAAAGTCTAAAATGTAACTCGTTTTCCAAACTGAAAAAAATAGCATTAGAGCAGATATTCGCTGCATTCAGCCATTTAGACCTTAATTTGTTTTTGCACAAAAAAAACCGGTGCTGACTTAAAGTAAAGTAAATGCAATCTGCCCTCAGTTGTACCTTCAAGTGCAGATTTCTGCTTTATTAACACATTTTTAAACCATTATTCGGAATACTCCGAAACAACTGCCAGCAACAATCATGCATTAGGAAGGTAACAAACAATTTTTCATTCTTAAAAGCTTGTTTCCTCCCTCCCTTTCTCCCCACCTTTGTGGTTATGTTTCCAACAGCCCGCTTCAAAACTAAAGTGTGAAGATTAATTACTCATGAGCGGTAAGGCCAATACAGCGCTTGTTAAATGTCAGGAGCTGTTCTGTTCCTCCACAAGAATGTTCGTAGTGGAGTGTTTGGTAGTTTCGTTTCAGCTCTCTCCTTGCCTATTTGTCAGCTGCTGTCAATAGGCTACATGGAAGACGTATCGGCTTTTAATGGTAAATTGCGCAGGCTGACTAAAAGAGGAATAATTAAAAGACTTTGCTGAAGGGAAAAAAATTACCATAAAATTGCAGCTGTTTTCTGTCAGAGTGAAAATTGCATTCAACATTAATCTGTCTACGGGGAAAAGACAAGTAATGTTGGCTAAGCCGGGGGAAGGCTGAACGCAGCAGGGGAAGCTCCAGATATGCATAACTCGCTTGTTGTGTGTTTCAAGGGGAAAAGGACTATGATTCAAGGTTCTATGACTGAGTATTTAAAGCTGTAAATTACAACTGATCAAAATAGAGATCAAACTGTACAGCGCAACCCCCCTGTCTGAACACCTTGGAACTTTGCGAAAGTTCCATTTTGGCTGCAAACTTTGCAACTGGGGCCTGTCTTTATGACATGCACCAAAGACCATTTGCCCTATGTCCCAGAATGGCAATTAAGGTATATCAGCTGGGCTGGACTGCCCAACTATGTGTGTGTGTGTCTAATGCGCTATTATCCTACAGCTAGTGAAGATTCTTCTTGAGCACCATCAGTAGGAAACTCTGGTTTTGGAGCTGGGATATTGGCGTTCTCTCCCCACTGCTGCATGAAGCACCAAACGACTGCAGCAGCAGAGTGAAAACAGCCATGAATAAAATTCCTAAGAGGCTACAGGTCTGTTACAATACATATGAAAGTTCTTTCTAGGCACATTGAGCCCTGATTAATTTCCCTAGTAAATCACAACTTGCACTGGCAGCGGTCCCATGCCCTTAGGTCTGCCAATCACTTTGATGGACTGAGATCTTTGATGCTAAGGAATTAGCACAGATTCAAAGAGAGGAGAATGATCATGCAGTTTCACGTTTCTCTATATTTTGGTATTGAAGCACACTGAGCATGTTGGCCATTGGCACGGTTTTTATTTTCACTTCCACTACTCAGATCGCAAAGGCCCAAACTCCTCCATGAAGGAAGAAGAAAATGAGAAGATGTGCTCTAGCTCAAGCAGAAGTAGAGGGCAAGAATGACTAGGAGAGGTTCTATGGCCTACGTTATAAGTCAGCCCAGACCATAATGGTTCCTTCTGGCTTCAAAATCTGACTGAAAATTCTGTCATTTAAGTGGGTAACACAGATGTAACTGCAAGAAGATTTTAGCCTTTTTACTTTTGGTTTTAAAATAATCTTCTGGCATCTAAGTTGATTTGATTGGGCACCAAGTCTCCATCACAGAACAAACCGCATTGGGCCTGAATTTGCCTTCCAGATACAGACCAAGTTTATGAAGGTGCAATTCCAGTGAAGGCCAGGGGTTCACACCCATTTACTTTCAATCAAGCCCCAAAATCTATAAGCAGCTGTAACTCTGACCGATCTATTTCTTCCTCAGAATTTCATGAGGGAAAGTAGTTTACAAAGCTCTGAAATGTAACAACTTGCTCCAACAGTTCAGCCAAGTTTGTATGATCAAATGTGGGGACTGGGGAAGGGGAACAAGACACACACACACACACACACACAGATGGAGGAAATAAAGCTGAATAGTGCAAAAGGCAAAAAGAAAGGGAGAGCAGGATGATAAGTGAAGCAGAATGCTAAACTAAGCCAGGTGGCAAAAAGGTGGTGGCGGGGGTTGAGAGAAAGGAGTAGGGTTCCCAACTTTCTGATTGCCGAAAACCAAACATCCTTGCCTTGCCCCTTCCCCCAAGGCCCCACCCCTGCCCTGCCCCTTCTCCAAGGCCCCGCCACTGCTCACTCCATCCCCTCTCCCTCTGTCGCTTGCTCCACTCCACTCTTGCTCAGGCGCTCATTTTCACCAGGCTGGGGCAGGTGGTTGTGGTGCAGAAGTGGGTGAGGGGTCCAGCTGGGAGTGCGGGCTCTGGGATGTGCCTGGGAATGAGGGGTCCAGAGTGTGGGAGGGGCTCAGGGATGGGGCAGGGGTTTGGAGCATGAGAGAGGGTTCTGGGCTGGGTCAGGGGGGTTGGGGCACAGGAAGAGGTGAGGGATGCAAGCTCTGGGCAGCGCTTACGGCAGGCGGCTCCCGGAAGCAGTCACCATATTCAGCTGCTAGGTGGAGGTGTGGCCAAGAGGTCTCCATGTGCTGCCCTCACAGCACCTCGTGGTTCCCGGCCAATGGGACTGCGGAGCCGGCACCTGGGGTGGGGGTAGCGTGCAGAGCCCCTATGGCTGCCCCCCAGCTGGAGGGACATGTCGTCACTTCTGGGAGCCACATGGAACCGAGTAGAGATGGAAGCCTGCCTGCCCTGCTGCATGCCAGTCAGACATTTAACGGCCTGGTCGGCAGTGCTGACCGAAGCCACCAGGATCCCTTTTCAACCGGGCATTTCAGTCAAAAACTGAACACCTGGTAACCCTAGAAAGGAGGGTGAATGGCAGAACGATTATGTGACAAAAGGAGGTAGCAAGCCATGTGGAATGATTCAACAGGGAGAGGAGCAAAGAGGCACAAGAGGTGGGGAAGATGAAGAGAGACAGATAGAAGATAATGCACAATAAGATGGAGAACAGGCCAAGAATAGCTGGATAGTCTGAAGATAAAACAAAATCAGGGGCAGGCAAGAGAATGTAAAGGTGCCACAGGCAAGCAGGGTAACGCTGTGTCGCACAAGGGCTCAGCCCTGGAGAATGAGAGATAATTTATCCTCTAACTGACAGGCAGAGAAAGCCCTGGCTCAGCATCCCTTGGTGCTTAAAATTGTGGGAGGAGAGTTGCAAGGGGTCACACACAGACCTGGCAAAAAACAATTTAAAAAAACAAGATGGGTCATTGAGGAGAACTCTACAGTCTTACCAAAGTTGCTGCTCCCAGATTATGACACACACAAAAACTTTTTTCAGGCCACTTTAAGCACTAGTATCCCTCTTAACTGGGCCTCATCAGACAGGGCACCTCTTATTTTTAACCCAAATTTACCCCCGTCCATGCTGATCTCACAATATCTTGCTTTCATTACTGTAAAACAGTGGCGCCAGAAATGCAGCTGTCACTGAGGCAATATTATTGTTAGACCAGGTCCAAAATTAAAATAAAGAAAAACATTTCAAAGTTGTTTTTATTTTGCCAAGATCATTTTTAATTTTTGTGGGTTTCTCGTTTGTTGGTTTATCAAGATGGCTATCAAAATGTTGATAGAAGCTTTTTATTTATCAACAATTTAGGTTTCAGCAAATGGAATGTGCCACTACACATTTCAACAAAAAATGCAATTAAATTTTCAGTTTAAAAAACCCCCACAAAAGTTTTAGGAAAGAGTTAAAAAAATTCAGTAATGGGGACAGTTTTTTGCAAAAAACATGGTTTAAAGTCAGCCATTTTACAAGGAAAAAAAGTTCTTACTCGAAATCTTTCGGTCAACTCTAATGATTACTTGTGCAAAATAAGTGAACCTCCCTTTTCTGCAATAGTGGAGCTTGATTGTGTGTGTGTGTGAATCCTTCATTCTGAGCTTTTGTCCCATGATGTGCTGTTAAGGGCCAGAGATTGTTGTACCTTTACTCACACAGAATTGTACGTTACACCAGGAGTTCTTAACCTTTTTCTTTCTGAAGCCCCCCAGCAGGCTATAAAAACTCCACAGCCCACCTATGCCACAATAACTGTTGTTTTGCATATAAAAGCCAGGGCCAGTGTTAAGGGGTAGCAAGCAGGGGAATTGCTCGGGGCACCACACCACTGGGGGCACTGTAAAGCTAAGTTGCTCAGGCTTTGGCTTCAGCCCTGGGTGGTGGGGCCCGGGACCCTGGGCTGCAGTCCTGTGCGGTGGGGCTTTCTGCACTGGACTCTAGTGAGTCTAACATCAGCCATGCTAGGTGGACCCCCTGAAACCTGCTTCAGCTCCCTAGGGGGCCCTGAACCTCTGGTTGAGAACCACTGAGTAGTTTCATTGCAGTTAATGGAGTTGATTATTCATGGACTAAGGTACTTCTCAATAGGCCAAGTTCTGCTCTCTGCTACACTAATGTAAATGTAGAGAAGCTCCATTGAAATTAACGGTTTTACTCCAGTTTTACATTAATGTAACTGACAATGGAATTGGACCCAGAGTGAGTAAGGATGTCACCTAATCTGGTCCTAAGAAATCCGCTATGGAGGTACAATTCAATATTACCACCACCAATCAGACTTCTTTGTTTTTCCAGGGAGTAAATAATAAGCTTCTGTTCTTACAACAATGTGGTGTCGATATAAACAGGTGCATGTTCCTGAGAAAAAGAAAATTTAAACTCTAAATTCACTAGACTAAAAATAGTCCAAAACTCAACTGTCCAATTCAGAGCAACATCACTTGCTAAGACAATCTTCCCTGCACAGAAATGTACCTTATGCCACAGTTATATAAGCACTACAAGAAATGCCTGTCTGAGACGGGATATGATTCACTCATGCAAAGGTGAGAAGACCGTGACGGAAGCTCAAACACACTGCAAAGGAGACTTTGCAAAATCCTGAGGAATTCTCCACTGCTCTCCAAAAAGCAACTAAAACAACTAGACCAATGCATTGCATCAGTTTCATCTCTGGTCCAGTCCCATTGACCAGCTATTAGTTCAGCCCTTCCTGGGGATTTTTGCAATGCAAAGACAGGCATAACTGCATTCTCTTCCCAGCAGAGTCCAAAAATAACACTCTGCTTACCAAACAGAATTGATCCAATCTGGCTTTTAGAACCCTCCTGTGCACAGATTCAATGCTGGGAATAGTGCCTACACCTGGGCAGGAACTACTCATCATAGAAAATATTATAATTTTAATATAGGTGGAAACATCCAGATCCGTATCCCCTACCATAGTGATGATAATGGACTGGGGAAGGCTGCAGTCTGGTCTGTACTAACCCAGCGGGCCAAGCTTACGACAACTTGTTTTATGCAGGAATTAAGGTACTAGGAGAGGCAGCAGTTCAGCTCAATTGGGCCCTGTAGGCCGGGTTGGTGATCGTCAGATAATTCAGACAGAGGGATATGTTTTATTCCCCACTGAGGCTGTTAATGATCATGTTTATTGCATTAATTGATATAATCCAATTAGAGATCCAGATGCAGACTTTTCTCCCTCCCCCATGACTACATGCCCTAGTGTTTTTGAAAGAGGGGAAGGTAAGAAAGGGGCACTTTGTTCCGGCAAGGGGGCCTGGAAGTAAGAGCTTGCAGGACTGATCTTCTGATACCCAACAGGTTACCACTGCATGGGGTGGGCTCTACTATTTCCAGACAAGTTTAGGGAAGGGCAAGTTGGGGAGGAAAGAAAAGGAAGTATAAAATAATGTATCAAAAATAGACTAAGTGGAACCCTCCCCATAACTCTCGTTCCCCCCAAAACTT
This sequence comes from Gopherus evgoodei, assembly GCF_007399415.2. Lineage (NCBI taxonomy): Eukaryota > Metazoa > Chordata > Testudines > Testudinidae > Gopherus > Gopherus evgoodei. The sequence continues at coordinate 127,346,008 of NC_044326.1, read as the reverse complement.
CTGCTCAGATCCCCCCTTGGGAGCAGTTCCAGAGCTTTCACTTACTTTCTTTGAAACCGCACAACGGGGTCATCCAGCAGGTCAGTGAAATCCAGTTTCCTGCCTTTTTCTATGACATCGCGGTGCTTGCGGACAAAGAGCCAGCCGATGTGGGAGAAGAAGAAGCCACGACATGCATTGTGGGGGTCAGCATCCGTCTCCGAGTACTTGTGATGCACCCGGTGGTCTCGACACCACTCAAAAATGTCATTCTGTGCATACAGCCAGGGATGGGTGAGAGATACAGACTTGGCATAATGACTTTGGTAACACCTTATCTCACTCCCTCCACCCTCCAACCACACCCTAATATATTTGAACCACAGAATGATTCTCTGAATCGGTTAAGAAAAATAAATCACGTCAGATTAAATCAGGGATTGAAATCACTAGGGGAAATGTGTGTTTATATACACAGAGGGCTGGCACTCGTTTAGCCAGACCCTGCTGTTTCCTAGAATCATAGAAGATTAGGGTTGGTAGAGACCTCAGAAGGTCATCTAGTCCAGCCCCCTGCTCAAAGCAGGACTAACACCAACTAAATCATCCCAGCCAGGATTTTGTCAAACTGGGCCTTACAAACCTCTAAGGATGGAGATTCCATCACCTCCCTAGGTAACCCATTCCAGTGCTTCACCACCCTCCTAGCAAAATAGTTTTTCCTAATATCTAATCTAAGCCTCCCCCACTTCAAATTGAGACCATTGCTCCTTGTTCTGTCATCTGCCACCACGGAGAACAGCCTAGCTAAAACCTCTTCAGAACCCCCCGTCAGGTAGTTGAAGGCTGCTATCAAATTCCCCCTCACTCTTCTCTTCTGCAAACTAAATAAGCCCAGTTCCCTCAGCCTTTCCTCATAAGTCATGTGCCTGAGCCCCCTAATCATTTTTTTGCCTTCTGCTGGGCTCTCTCCAATTTGTCCACATCCTTTCTGTAGAGGGGGTCCCAAAACTGGACACAATACTCCAGATGTGCCCTCACCAGTGCCAAATAGAGGGGAATAATCAGTTCCCTCCATCTGCTGGCAATGCTCCTACTAATACAGTCCAATATGCCATTAGCCTTCTTGGCAACAAGGGCACACTGTTGACTTCATCCAGCTTCTTGTCCACTGTAATCCCCAGGTCCTTTTCTGCAGACAGTCACAGCTGCAGCAGGCCCACAATACTACATCTCTTTCATCATGGGCATTTTTCTTTCCCAGGATGCAGATTCACTGCCCTAGGAAGAAACCAGTGTTTGCAAGACCCGGAGCTGAAAGAAATCCGATTCACTTTCACAGGGGTTACTGCAGACCAGTGGCCTAACTGGAGCTCATATCCATGAGAGAGCTCAGAGGATATTTTCTGAAGATGTTTTTTCCTGCAGGTCTCTAAGTCAACAGCATCTGGCCTGGAAACAGGTAATCCTCACTCTAAAAAAACCATACTGCTGGAGGAGATGCAGTTGGGAGGATGTCTTATTTCTGAGTTCTGGTTTAGTTTGCTCCGCAATGGGGTCAATGTCACTGTACTGTCCACAAACCAAACAATGGTACTTATTCATTACCATCCCACACATTAGCCACTGCCTACAGCTCACGATCATCATCAACTTCTCTAGGGATGAACGCAGCACAGAAAATGGGTCAGATCTTTTGAGGTGCCAACTACCTTCTTCTCCCATTGAACTTAACAGAAGTTCAGCACCCTACAAGAGTGGGCCCAATATGTGACAACGGGCCAAAAAGACCTGGGAGAAGGAACAAACATCAGTGGCCTATCCCTAGGCCAAAACACAGCTTCAACAGAATTTTAAACTCCTTAGCTATCCGTAGCTTCAGCACCAACAAAAACCTGCCCATAGATATGCTGGAAAATTAAGGCTCAGAAAAGCCAAAGATGATTTTCACTCACTGTACTTTTGTCACTAGTTTTATTTTTATCTTGAGGTCTTTGTGAAAGCGACTTGGGAAGTCAGCTGTAATGATGGTTGTTGGAGGGAGAAGGTAGGGAGTGTACCCAGTTAGAGATTAGAGTGCCTTTGTTCTAGGATCTGGTTCCTTCATGGGCAAATGGGCCAGGACAAAAACCTGAGATCCAAAAACCCTCTGAAATTGGATCTCAGGTCAGGATCCAAATTACAGGTCAGGCTCATGTCTGCTCAAGCTGCCATGAGATATGAAGGTCATTTAAAAGTCTGATGGCAAAGAATGGCTGTTAACAAGCATACCTGTCCCATGGTCAGTCATAAATTCTAGAACCACAGTTTTCAAGAGTGGGTACTTAAAATGAGTCACTTGAAGGGACTGAAATACCATAAGTGGTCTGATTTTCAGTGGTCCTGAGTGTCCATTGTCTGAATGTCTCTGAAAATCAGGCCACTTATTTAGATGCCTAACTATAAATTTGGGCTCCTAACTTTAGGCCCCCGCATTTCAAGATGTTAGCCTGCGCTCTCATCTATAGCAGTGTGTTAAGCGAAAACCATTCAGCAGAGTGGCCTTTTCTTCCTTCCCCTCTTGGCATGACATGGAAGGCAATGCAGCATACGCCATCCAAAGCGGCAAGTGTTTCAGGAAGGGCAATAGAATCATTACTGTTAGCTGCAGCAACTTTCTTTTCAGCAGGAGAAGAGAGCAGACAGACACCTGGGCTTTTTTGTGAAACATCCAGAGAGTGAGGCAATAACAAAGACAGAGTGTATGTTTCACCATTATTGATGAAGAATGCAGTAAGTCCAAGAAGACAATTGCGTAGGTCCACATTTTGTGAACTGGGTAGCTTTTGTTGCCAGAGTTGGTAGACATCCACTGCCCTGTATATCAGCTGCCGACTTCTGAGAGACTTTATGGCGTGAATGATTAGTATTGCTGAGGGAGACTGAGCCACAGAACCAAAGAACCTGCCTCAAATCTGTAAATGAGGAAAATTTCATCATCCTAAACTTGTATCTGGAAGACTTCCAGGACTGCACATAAATAACTCTTTTCAATCTCCATTCTAGCGGAGAATTATAGAACAAAGAGACACTGGAAAAAACTCAGCTAGACTATTGTCCCCACACTATAGTAAGGTGAGACTAAGTGACATTTGTATGGGAATGTTAATGTAACAGTAACCACTGGAGTCCTGATTCCTGTCATGTGACAAGGGGATTAGTTTTTTTATAACATTAACCCAGACAAGTCTTGTTCCAGCATTCCTGTCTGTCACACCTTTATTATATGATATCAGAAGAAAACTAAAGCTTTGCTCAAAATGAAGCATATGAAGTCACCTGAATCTCAGACTGGGTGAGAACTATTGGAGATAGTTGCAGTGCTTCCAAATCAGTCAGGAAGCAAGTAGCATTGCAGAGAAACCACAGAGGCTGAAATCCTCCGTAATGCTACAGGGGGCAGGTCCAGAGGCACTGGAATTTTACATTACGCTCCAGTGGGAGCAGGACATGGCCTGAGGAGTGCTAGACAAAGTTATTTACAAATGATAAGAATGTGACTTGGGAAAGGCACCTATTCTTTACCAAATGAAACTATTGATCATTATGGGTACGTCCAGACTACCCACCGTATCAGGGGTTGGCGATCGATTTATCACGTCTCATCTAGACGCGCTATATCGTTCCCCGAACGCACTCTCGTCTTTTCTGGAACTCCACCAGAGCGAGCGGCAGTAGCGGAGTTGACAGGGGAGACGCAGCCATCAATCCCGTGCCTTGAGGAAGGGAAGTAAGTTGAAATAAGATACATCGACTTCAGCTACGGTATTCCCATAGCTGAAGTTGCGTATCTTACATCAACCCCCCTGCAGTGTAGACCAGGCCTCTGTTAGAAGCCTACATAATAAAGCTAGTTGTGGGTTAACCAACAACTAGGTCAAAGCAATGTTAGTGCAAGAAATTAACTTGGCTTTTCAAAGACCAATGGATATTTGCAGGGTTAGTGAAAAATGTGCTTCCCCAAATGAAAGTGTTAGTGAGCTGCAAAAGAGCTGAAGTGCATCTAATTAAAAAAAATGCATAATGACAGAATAAAAGGGCAAATAAAACAGCAGAGACCAGAACTGTTTGTAACAAATACTGAGGCAATCACAACGTGATATGTAAACGTGTCAGACACGAGGAGTGTGGTATCATACATGTAATAGCAGGAAACATTAGCACACATTTGAAGTAAATGCAAGAGTAAAACACATAAATGAACATATAGCTAGAAGACAAAGCCATGAGGAAGATGCAGACCAGATGTCTTTGTTGGATCTCTTAAAAAGCTTGCAAAGCGAGGTTTTCTAACACGCTGCTTTGTGACATAGGAAATAAATGAACTAAACTGAAATTCCAGACAGATACTGCAGCTGAGTTCAAGGTAATCAGAGCAAAAGATTAGTGACTGCCTGATGTTAAGTTCAAAACCAGCTTGTTTCATACAGTAGACACAAAATAAACTCATGCGGAGTCACAATGGCACATCTCAGTAAGAATAGATATCACTCAGTAGGATTTGACATAGGGAAAGAAAGGAGCTGAGGAACAGGAGTGTGAAGTAAATATGACTCAGCTACTTCCCCATTTCTGAAACAAAAAGGTGATTCAACCTTACAAGAGCTTGAGAAAGTAACTCTAGATGGATGGTCAAGAGAAAGAGTTCAGGTACCGCCAAGCATAAAAATCTATTAGGACTATAGAGATGAAATCGCTGCATCTGATAGGATTTGTGCAGGAGACATCATGCCACAATGGCACACAGTGTGAAGTATAATCCACAGTGCCTGTTGAGACCTGCTTATACTGAGATATTGGACATGGTGGGATGCTGTAGCTCCTCCAAAGCCAAAATAAGGCAATGGTCAGCAGTCATGGCAACCACAATAATAGTCCTGTCACTGGTTGGCTGACTCTTTAAGGGGAGTAGGGCTCAGCCTGGCCTCATCAGCTACCCCTCCGCCCCAGACATTTGATCCTGATTGGTTAGGGATCAAATGGCCCTGTCCAGTTATCAGTCCCAGCTGGGAAGTGGTCATGCAATGCCTACAAAGGGTTGTGAGAGCTCAGCTGGATGGCAGGGAGTTGTAGAAGGGTGGCTGGTTCCTCCGGGTAAGCCCTGGAGAAGGGACTCCCAAGCATGCCTGGGGAAAGATTAAGGAGGGCTGCATGAGGAAGGCTGGCTCCTGTGACGGCCGGGCTCTGGAAGAAGGGAAATTCCCAGAGTGGGGAGAAGCCCAGAGTCACTGCTCTGTAGGAGAATGGGGAAGAGCTGAGAGCTGAGCCAGGAGGAGAAGTAGACTCTTGTTTATGTTGCACATGGGGCTAGTGTCTAAGTTTGTTACGAGCGCTTCACCAGTGGTGCTGAGGGAGACCACTGCTGGGGGTGTGTGTGGCCAAGGCAGGGTGAGTAGTGTAGTGGCAAGTAGGGTGACCAGATTTCCCGATTTTATAGGGACAGTCCCAATTTTTGGGTCTGTTTCTTATATAGGCTTCTATTATCATTCCCATCCTGATTTTTCACACTTGCTTGTCTGGTCACCTAGTGGCAAGCCACATGTGGGTGCTGTGGAGGCTGACCCTGCCACAGGCCCCCCACAGCTGAAGTGAATTAGAACAGCCCTCAGGCTAGTATAACTTAAACTGGGTGACCTGGATGGTGCCATTGTGACTAACGAGAGGTGCAAAGGCAGTGCAAAGCCACTTTTAGGCACCCCACTTATCTGGATTTGCACTGTACGCTCCTCAGCCATCACTGATGACTGAGGCCAACGTATCCAAGTGGGAAATCTGCAGGAACACAGGAAGCAGAATTCAAAAGAACCACAACAATCCTGATCACCCGGATCCAAGGTGGAAGCAAGTCTACAGCAATTAACTGGGGAAGTTTTCTTCTGAATAGTGGCCAACTGTTGCATTGATTCTTTGTTGATTGTTCATTGATTCAACTTAAAAGTTGAACTGTTGTTCAACACACCAAGCAGCAATGTCATGACACTTTGCAGGGCTGCTTCGCATCAGTGGAGTGGCAGAAAACAGCCAGTGCTCATACAGGGAGCGAGGGCAGTATGATCAAGTCAAACATATCCTAAACTGCTTTAAAACAACAGCTCTGCTGTGCTCTTTTGTAATGAGAGGAGAGATTAAGATTAGTGCTATCTAGTTTAGAGAGCAGGATGAATAAGAGAGGTATACAAAATAATGAATGGTATAGATAGAGTTTAGTAGGGTGCTGTGATTCACCCTCTCTCATAATGCAAGAAGTAGAAAGTGGCCAATCCAAATGAAAGGAAACAGGCTGAAAGTATAACTTAACCTGTGGGACTCAGTGCCTCAAGATGTTATTGAAGCTGACAGTTATTTATATTAGTAATAAGATTATTTACAGTTACACTAAAGAAAGAAATTTAAGTGATACTATGTTGCCTAGTGGATAATGCACTGCACTAGGATTCAGGAGATCTGGGTTCTATTCCCAGATCTGCTACTTGCCTGCTGTGTGACCTTGAACAGATCACTTCATATTCCTGGGCCTCAGTTCCCCCCCCCTTCTGTAATATGGGGCTAATTATACCTCCTTTGTAAATCTGCTGTAGAAAACCACAGCATGTTGTTGTTTTATTAACTAAGACAAAAATATGCTTAAATGATATCATAAGCCAATCTCTAGTGGCCTGGTTTTAGGAAGAAACTTTATTATATGGGCATGGTAGCATGTAATTGTCCTCAGAAGCATTGGTACTGAGCACTTTCAGAGTTAGGGTACTGGACTACATGGACCATCGCTCTGATCAGGTTTTCCCTTGCACTGGATGGTGTGTACAAATAAAGAGGTGATCACTGCAGCCCTGCTTTCGCACAGTACAGAAACAGGTGGACATTTGGGTTTACTTAGAATTTTTAGTAGCTGGCCTCTCTTCACATACGAGACCCTTGACTGGCCTGGAGAGAACACTGCACAAAGACTGAAGGTCACACCTGACAACCTCATCCCTACCTGAAAAGCCATGGAGTTGGCGGCAGCCAGGAACATCCTCAAAGGCAGCTTGGCTTTGTAGGACCTGTGACTCCATAAACGATGTGCACCAGCTGTCACCCCCAGAGCCGTCATTAGGAAACACAGATATGCTGAAAGACATAAGCATATATAAATAGTGGATGTCAAGTGTCTGTTTTTATTCTTTTCCTTGGTAAAAAATTCCTTCTGCTGTCTATTCAACCCTACAGGGAGAGATAGTGTTACCTAGTAGAAAGGGCATGTTATGTCAGACTGGAGACTCAGGACAACTGGATTCTACTCCCAGCTCTGCCAGGTGCCTGCTGTGTGATGTGGGGCAAGTCATGTCACCTGTCTCTCTTCTCCCACCCTTTGTCCATATAGACTGTAAGCTCTTCTGGGCAGGGACCGTCCACACTGCCTAGCACAACAGGCTGACAACGTTGGTTGGGACCCCCGGATGCTACTGTAATTTAAATGGCATCTAAGAAAAGTGGATTAATCTAATGCATTCTATACTGCACTAGAGAAGCCATTAAGTTCCCTTCATTATGTTATGTCAGAAGGGAGGCAGCCACCTTTTTGATGGGCACCATCCTCCACACCCCATCCAGGTCTTTTGTTGAGTCTAATTTGTCAGCTAATTGAACAGGTGCCATTCACACCTCTGAGTTCCCATTATACAACCCACTATACTCAAAGCTTTATAACTTGGCAATAAAAATTCACTCTCTGCTGAAGCTAGGCATTCAAGGACTCTTAGCTTGCAGGTATTTTCTTCTCCCCCTTCAAAACTCTTCTGTATGCATTTTCCACTTCTGGCCCAGACAGCAACAAAATGGTCAATTTTAAAGTTTGATTTATTTTTTTTAAGCATCTGAAACAAACATTAATTTCAATGCTTTTCCTTTTTTTCCCTGGGGTAGGGGATTTTTCCTTTGTCTCTGGGCTCTGTCAAACTCTCTGTTTTCTTATATTTTCCATTATGGAAGAGGCATATGGCATTTCCCCTCACGCCTTTGACTATTTCGATTATAAACTCATTGGGCAGAGACTATCCACCTAGCACAATGGGGCCTTGAAATTTATTTTGGTCTCTGGATGATAGTGCCATACAAACAAAAATAAAAGTAGGAATAAGACAAGTGCTGAATAAAAACACATCCCTGCCCCTGCCAGTCCTGGAAGCAAGAGACCAACCTGCACACTTAACCATTAACATACTGCCTTAAATCATCACAGTAGTCGTCCTTTCTTCCTGAGGGGTCAGGCGTAAAGTTAGGCACATAAGTACAGTAGTCAGTGTTTACACACATCTTACCTGCTCGGCACCTAGCAGGATTGAGCCAAAAGCAGGTTAGGCTCTATGAGTTATAAAAGAGCCCCAGCTCTGCATCTTTTCTTTTCTTTTTTTTTGGTTAATTTAACAAATGTTTCATGTTGATTTCCCTGCCATTGCGAGAGCAAGCTGCAGCTGTGTACAGCGTATATGCTAATGGACCACAGTAGCAGATTTGTTTTCCAGGTAACAAGAAATATACAACAAATTTTCATCTGAAATGCCTAATTTCAAAGAGTTAATTTAATTTCCAACAGCACAGTTGTACTTGGTTGAAGTCACTTTTTAATAATTGTGTGTAGCGACTATTTCAGACTCCTGAAACAGGAAAGGGCCCTTTCTTGTGTCAGTTTGATTCATTTACTCATTCGTCCCCTGATGCCATACGCTTTGATGATCTTGTTATTAGCCCCAGTATTTCTGAATTCATTTGTAACAAACACTGCATAGACTGGGTTGTTTTGTTTTATAACAAAAGAGGGAAAAAAAGTCTGTGAGAATAATAATACAGCTGCACTGCTCATCTGCCGGGAGGAAGCTGGGGAAAACGCTATTATATACAATGCATACAAATTGGACCAGTGCTCAAAAGCAAAATCCACTTAAACCTTCAAAATTCAAAACTACCCTACTGTCACAATCTATGGCAAGTCTGTCTTTCTTAAACAGGAGACACTTATTGCACAAAACAATTTCAAAGTGTAGACTCAAACAGGCTTCCACACAGTTCCAGCATTGTCTGTGTTGTTCAGCAAGGACCTCACCATGCTGGGAATACATACGTGTCTGGTGATTATATATGCCTATTTCAGTTTCTGAATAATATTATTCAAGGAAAAAGAAAACCGATTCCATCTGCAAGAGATGTCTGGTATTAAGAATTTTAATTTTCCCTTTCAACATGGAATGTTAGACGTCAGTATGTCATGCATTTCTTCTCACCTGGAGTAAACACACATCGCTGAGGTTTCCTGTCTATTTGTGTTTATATCACACCCAACAGCAACTCCTGAGTGTGGTTGCAAGGAAATGATGTGAAATATTGGTGAAACTGATTAACTGCAAAACAGCAAAGGTTTGCACACACAACCTGAAAAAGATTGCAAAAGTATCTATGAATTCTATAATCACAGTGGGTGAAACTGTAGCATCAAAAGTTGTGACACTGCTCAGGGCTCCGGGGCTGTAAGTCATCTTATTGCCATCCACCTCCAGGGCAAGACTGTCTTGCCTTTGCCAGGTGGATGTTAACTCCCTAACACAACCAACCCATCAGCCACTCAGGTGTACCAGCCCAACCTTTGCCCTGCAGGTTGAAAATAGATGCATCCCGGCCCCTTCAAAGTGTCTCTTTGTGATGTCCAGTGTCTTCCCCCACCTATGACATAGTGTATCTGTTTTTTGCCTTTATTCACAGACATGCCACTCCCTCACGGTCATATTATTCCTTTTCACATCCAAGGGGTTTCAATGTTTATAGCTTGTCTTTAATGGCTTTCCATTGACTTTTCTGGGTTGTTGGAATGGGGGATGATTGAGCAACACATTACATAATCAGCTAGTCAAGGAGGGTTAACAATTCCCTCATGCTTGAATGGGCCATTACCAAGACATGATTTCCTGGTGACTCACTTTCACTCCAAGACCCTAAAGGTACGACTGTCAATACTGTTACATTAGTCCTTAAATATATTACCCGTACACACATCTCATAAAGATTATGAGTATCTATGAGTCACAGACTTTCAGTAGAGACCAAACATGCTACCCTTGATGGATAAATACCATGAAAGTGGTGTATTAGGTGGAATGAGTTTGTCAGGTCTGAGATAGGAGTTGCTTGTTAAGAACTCTGAACCCTTTGCCATTTGGCACTAATGGGCCTGTGTCATAAAGGTAAATTGCAATAAAAAACTTAATTTGCCAAAATGCTTTCAGATTCTTGTGCTGATTATCACCCAGGTAGCCCCATTGAAGTCAAAGGACCAAACAGACTTCAGAGGTATCACACCAACAATGGATTTAGCTCAATTTATATGCCCACTGTGAGTCACCATCATACTGAATTTGGCCCTAAATTAGTTCCATTTTCCATGTACCAAACCAACATAAGAGAAAGCAAGCAGAGTTTTTGGGCAAAGGGGGAAAGCTGGCAGCAGGGAGAGGGTGTTGAATATCTGAGGATACACTGCAGGGAGTACTGAGGACTGGACTACGATATTGAGACAGTGACACCCTAGCTGACTTTCAGACATCCTCTAATGGGGCCTAACCTGAAGTCAACTGGAAAACTCCCTATAGATGAGCTTTGGATCAGGTTCGCGATGCGTAAAGCTCTCTCTGGGCAGCAACAGTAGATAGTGCTGCAACTGTCTTCTAGACTACAGGGCAATCCCTGGTGCACCCTTCCCCTCGTCTAGCCTGTGCTCGCGTCGTAGGATTCATTGAGGGCTGACACTTGTTCAGTGGCCTCTTACCAAGGTTTGGTGGGCACTGTTGGCAGCAATGGTTTGGACCTCTAAGATGGGGTGGCAGCTGCTGCGGTGACTCAGGGCTCTTTGAAGGCCCTGATTCTGCAAGGTTCTTAAGCATGTGCCTATCTTTAAAGGCATTAGCAGTTCTGTTGGCTTCAATGCTCAAACTAGGGGTCATCCAATGAAATTACTAGGCAGCAAATTTAAAACAAACAAAAGGAAGTATTTCTTCACACAACACAGTCAACCTATGGAACTCCTTGCCAGAGGATGTTGTGAAGACCAAGACTGTAACAGGGTTCAAAAAATAACTAGATACGTTCATGGAGAATAGGTCCATCCATGGCTATTAGCCAGGATGGGCAGGAATGGTGTCCCTAGCATCTGTTTGCAAGGAATGGGCAAGAGGGGATAGATCACTTCATTACCTGTTCTGTTCATTCCCTCTAGGGCACCTGGCATTGGCCACTGTCGGAAGACAGGATGCTGAGCTGGATGGACCTTTGGTCTGACCCAGTATGGCCGTTCTTATGTTAAAATCAGGCACATGCTTAAGTATATTGCTGAATTCAGCCTGTCCTCTGATTCCTGAGAATGGGATTCAAATATTAATTGAAACTCCTATTATCCTTCCCACACCTCATTGTAATGAGAATAGCTGCAAAGTATCAGGTAAGGAAAGATGACAATGTGAAAAAGAATCCAGACTCTAATTCTCACTCTAGCTTCTTTGAAGCTGGCTCTCCAGCCTCATTCTAATTCTTTGCACAAGGCTTTTTTAAATGAAAGGACTGGGATGCCTATCAAATTAGAAAATTCATTCTGTTATTGATCATGTATCAATCTGACAGAGCTTAGTATCCAAAAAAAGGAAAGCCTGGCACAAGTGTCTCTAAAAGGCAGCCTTCCAAATTGCTCCAAAATGCAATTTTGAGAACAAATGTGTAACGAACCAGGACATATGGCATATCCAGTTTATACAATAAATAATAATATGTTGCACAGGATTGTGTGGCCCTTGTATCATTGCGAAAAGATATTGGACAAGGGTTTTTGGACATGAGTGTTTGGTTCAGCCCTTTCTACAAGAGAGGCTAGTCACGAAATTTGGATCTAGATCCAACTTCTGAAATAAGAGCCATGGCCCTCCACATTTCAAGATCAGTTGACTTGGTGTTTTTGTTTGGACCTGCCTCTAGTATGTCATTCATGGGGGCAGAGGTATTGCTGAAAGCAGTAGCTACTGGGACCTCTATCTAACACAAAGAAGGGTTCCCACAATTGCAGAGGATCAGATCATTTCTGTATCCAAGAGCAACATCTTAATGCTGCTCAGTTGTACAAAATTAGAATGAAAGATAACTGGGTTCAGAGGGAATAAATTCGTTACACTAAAGGATCACTGATTTTCCTTGTCAATTAACTATTTATTTCCCTTTCTGTCCTGGGTACTGGGGCAGAGGGAGGGAGTGAGGAGAGACAGATAGAGAAACAGAGACTAGACCAGATTCTTAAATGGTGTGTATTGAAGTAGTTCCATTTAAATCAAGCGGTCTGCACCAGCTGGAAATCTGGCCCTTAGACTTTATTTGACACAGGGGTAGCCAGCAGCAGGGGCCCTGAAGAATGTATGTGATGCTGAAACGTGACCAAGAACATGAATTTTGAAGCTGAAAGAATGCAAACATAGCGCTTGTTTGTTTTAATGTGGGAAGTGCCATCAACATGCTTGGGCACTGTCCATCCCTTTATACGGTGGCTTCCATTTGGATAGTCACCAAAATACTTAAAAGCTATCGGCCTCATTCCTTTCCCAGTTTACACCCAAATGACTTCAGTAAGAGCCAATGGGTATAAATGAGAGAAAGATTTAGCCTTAACATTTTTCAGGAATTACTTTACCCACCAGAACGTGGCATCTCTGGAGCAGTGACTAGCAAGGCTACACAGCAGGAAAGGACAGGAAGTGGCTAATGTAGTATCCAGCTGAAACTCTAAGGGGCATTTTTAGGTAGTTTCACAGGCAGGGATTTAGCCAGGACCCTCAGACTCTTAAGACGTGCCATGGGATCTTTAGTAGTCACAAATGGTCAGGACTTCACTTTAATCTGTCATCTGAGTTGTCAAAGAAAAAAAATGTGCATTAAGGGCATGATCCTGACAGGTGCTCAGAGCCCATATCTCCCAGGGACATCTATGGTGGTTGAAGGCCGACAGCACCTATCAAAGTTGCTCAGCACCTTCCAGGAACAGGCTGTGACAGAGTCCAGTTCTTGGTCAGCTGAACCAATTGGAGATTTCCTATTGGCTTGACTGGGACCAGGATTTGTCCCTACAAAAAGTAGCCCGGGAAAAGCAACCTTTTTTCTCTCTCCCTTTTCAAGCTCCACAAGGAGCTCTCCAACGTGTAACCCGCAACCTCCCATCCCCAGCGATTAGAACAGCTGATGAGAACTGAAGGGTGAGATGGAGGAACTATCTGTACTGGGGATACAGGTAACGATATATAGGTGTAGTGGCTATGATGGAGCAAATCCAGTCTTACACCTATACAGCCCATCTACCCTGTGGGATTTGCAGTGGGGCAGCTACACCAGCATAAATATTCTATACATAAGCCTGAGAGCTGAAATAGCCCAGCTAAAAGTCCCCAACAGCTCTGGGACCAGAGCGAAAGCAAATCTTTTCAATCAAATGTATTTCACGGTGAGATTAGATGTGATACTTGTGGGAAATCAGTTCCTTGCAAATTTTACTTCACCACAGCCATCTCCTGATTTATAAATAGCTAATAAATCATCGCAGTTCTACAGTGAGAAGACTCTAATCCTCAGCTTTCCTCTGCAGAATAAATTACAAACTCAATTTCAATTAGTTCACCAACTATTTGATTTTAAATGAACTACCTAAAATAATCAGAGTTGCCACAGTAATTACATGAGTAGATAGCGGCCATTTATATTCCTGGCTCGTTTTCAGAGCACGACTGTTCTGACCTATAAAAGGATTACTTTTAGAGCAAACCTCTCCTACTAGCAATTCCCCTGTATTCCAGAAGCTCCGTTCTGGATGTGTAATTGACAAGATCACATAAGCAGCAGCTAACAGTAAGGTCATATGCTTGAGTAAGGAAAAGAGCTGGCCACTGCCCAAAACACCTGGAATAAAATGATCACCAAAACATTAATGCTGTGATCATTTTATTTTAATGGATCTGTTAGTGCCTGGCACATGGTTTAGCTCAGAATGCTGGCAATGAACTACCTAAAATAATCATAGTTGCAAGTTGGCCTTTCATGTTTATTTTACTGAGCTAACTTCTGAAATGCCCTGTGCTGATTTACAAAGCAAAGCTATATATATATATATATATATATATATATATATATATATATATATATATATCCCACAAGAATGTGCAAAGTAGAGAGAGTGAGCTAGCACAGCTGGATTTACTGATACTAGGTTAAACTGATATTTAGAGTTTAATCTAATATGAGAAAATCCAATGGTGCACTCTCTCTGCTTCACACATTATTGCAGGTCATCCCCAGTATTGGAGATTCTGGAATCAGAGCACGGACGACAATTTTATAGACAGTGCATAAAACACGAGAGCCCAGCTGGACTGGCACTGCAGTGCTTGGAGCAGTAAAACACAATAGGCGATTGCAATGAAGGGGGCAGCTTGTCACCAAATGAAGATGATGGAGAACAGGCAATAGCAAGTGGTCATAAACACACTTTGGGCCATCCTCTCTCCCACCTCTGGGGGAAAAAAAACCTGAACAGAAGGAAGGATTTATTTTCAAAAGATGCACAATTCCCAGGCAGAGCCTTTTCCAACACACTGTGCTAACTGGGAGGGAGAACCAGGAGTGGCACTGAATAAGCTGGGAGCATTGCCTGTGAAACAAGCAGAGGTCAATGATCCTGGAGGTTTGCAGAGGACAAACCAATGAATCTTGGGCCACCACTACTCCAGACCCTGCTGCCAGGCCAGCCCGCTACTAGGCAGCCTTCCTTCTTACCAGGCATGTGTAACACTGACAGACCCTGGTCATCAGCAAGATCCAACCTGGGACCTCCAGAGCTTAATGCATGAGCCTCTACCGTGTGAGCTAAAAGCCAGCTGGCCGGTAGCTAAGGCTGTAGAGCAGACTCATTCATTCATATTCTCTCTCCCTCCCAGCCATATGGGACAGAACACCACACCACACCCCGGTGGTGTGTGGGTTACACATGCACGTCCCTCTCATGGTAAATGTGGAGAAAGCTGGGCTGGGGGGAGTGGTGTGACATCCCTGAAATCAGCAATCACATATGATGCATATTGCACTGTAAATTATCCTGCCATATGAGAGGAACATATGCACTGGGAGCTAGATTCTTCCACACAGTTCAGTATCCCCAATCGGGCCCGGCCAGAGGTTCGAAAAGCACTCTACTCCCTTTAGACACCTAAATAAGTGACTTGGCACGTTGGATGCTGAGCACTTGGAAATCCAGGCTTGTGTGGCTCTTCCATCATTCTTCATCCCATCTGGCAGGCAGAGGGCAGGGACAGAGGTGGCTATGTACAGGGCCGGCGCTTGCATTTAGACGGCTTAGGCAATCGCCTAGGGCGCCAGCATTATTAGGGGGCGGTATTTTGCCGGAGGGGACAGCAGGCGGCTCCGGTGGAGCTGCCGCAGTCGTGCCTGCGGACGGTTGGCTGCTCGCACGGCTGCGGTGGATCTCCCGCAGGCACAACTGCAGCAGCTCCATCGGAGCCACAGGAGCAGCCGACCGTCGGCAGGCAGGACTGCGGGCCTGGGGCACCAGCGCTCAGGGCAGCGAAATGCCCGTGCGCCTAGGGCACTCAAACCCCTAGCGCCGGTCCTGGCTATGTAGAGCAGTGTTTCTCAAACTAGGGTTGTCGCTTGTGCAGGGAAAGCTCCTGGTGGGCCAGGCTGGTTTACCTGTCTTGTTCGCTGCTCCAGGCCAATGGGAGCTGTGGGAAACAGCGCAGGCGGAGGGACATACTGACCGCCGCTTCCAGCAGCTCCCATTGGCCTGCAGCGGTGAACCACGGCCAATGGGAGCTGCGATCGGCCGGACCTGCGGATGGGGCAGGTAAACAAACCGGCCCAGCCCACCAGAGGCTTTCCCTGCACAAGCAGCACCCCAATTTGAGAAACATTGATGTAGAGGATGGGGAGGAGCTAGTGCTGTGAAGCTGCCTTTCCCCTCCAAAGAACCCCACCACCAACCCCATTTGTGTGGCACTTCTGTGCTTCCTCTCCACGCAGAGCCCTTCACCCCAAACCACTTCATTCATCTACCTCCAACAAGACATTTCCTCTATTCACCAGCCTTCCAAGACCCCTCTCCTTCTCTCACATGCACTCTGCAGCACACAGCCCTTCTCACCAGCTGGAGAAGGAAATGAAGCAATGAATATAAAGCCCTTCCCAAGATGAAGATACGGTCAACCTGAGTTCGTGAAGCACTCCAAGGCATCAATAATACCACTTACTCCACGGGTGTGGCAGGTGATGAAACCTTCCCTTTCTGCAATCAACAGCAGCTGCAGTCTCAAAGCCTCATAATCAAAAATCAGTGTTTTAAATCTGCCTTAAGTCTTGCCTGCTTTCTACTAGTGCTGTGCAGATGATATCCTCATCCTGATCAACAAAAATGATGGACTGAGGAATTAACATACAGATTTGATGGAATTAACATACAGATTTGCAGAGATCACCGTTACTGTAGAGAAGGGGGATGAGGGTGGGGAATAAAGAGACACAGATCCAAGGCTCCCTTTCTGGAACACCTAAGTTTCTCTGCAACTTATTGAGATGGGCAGTGCTTCAGATGAATGAACGTCAGTGAGCGCTCAATATCCCTCCTGGCTCTCCTCTCATGCACAGTTCAAGTGGAATATCTGCTGTGGTAAGAGTTTGTTTTAAAGAGGTGACAGGCAAATTTGTTATAAATTATCACTATCCAAGGACAACATCTAAGTCATGGTATCAAATAGCAAAGGAATTCAGCCCTGAGGGATGAACCTGCCTTGGCATTTTGTTCCCTGTGTTTCACTGAGCTTCGGGCGGGCTTCATCTCTGTGTTTGAGCTCACTTTGGTATTGCTAGGGACATGTCTCACTTCAGAAGTGTTGGGCTGAGATAACCGGGAAGACTAATGAGCTAGGGGATGGGGATAGCTCAGTGGTGTGAGCATTGGCCTGCTACACCC
>NC_044326.1:126716461-126723961 GCF_007399415.2 Gopherus evgoodei | reverse complement strand
AATATCAATCAGAGCGTCTAGGTGCTACTGTAATATAGCTAATAATAATCAGCTGGGGATCTGGCCACCAGTTTTTAATGAGCATTGCCATGTGGTGTTCTGAGATCTAAAACCATAGCATTAAAATGTCTAGACTCTGCCTAGTCTTCATTTATGTGCCATGCCTCAAAACAAGTTAAATACTTTACTGAGACACAATGGGCTGTGAAAATTAACTTACTGAAAAATTTAGAAGCTCCCTGTTCAGACTGCAATGTATTATTCACCCCAGCCACATATCTTCATTTACTAAAGATAGCTTACTCTATATCATCCTCATTTACATCTTGTGATCCATATTGATCTCAGCTGTGTGATACTGTCCATCTAATGATACTTAAGCATGCAGAGGATACAGCATGTCAGTATGTCTCTTTCTGTAGTCAGTAAAGCAAGCCCAGCCAGCTTATAATAAAGGACAGCACTTCTCACAGCCTCGTCAATAGTATGATAGCTTTGGGCCACTGGAATCTCCGGACTTTCTGTTCCCATTGATAAGTGGAGATGGAGTGAACATTGATGAGTGGGAAATACTCTAGGTCTACAGTTATTATTACTAATCACAGTACAGAGAATATTCTGAGGCAGATGAATTTGTATGTGGAGGAAGTCTGTACCTTTTTTGTTTAAAAGAGATTGTAAGTGGTTTTTTTCCAGCCCTGTCAATGAAAGGAAACTTTGTGGGTCTTAAAAAAATGGTCCAAGAAGCTCATTTTTTCTCATTCCTCAACCAGAGGTGGGTCAGTCAGGTTTAGCTCCAGGCCGATATCCCCAAATGCTTTCCTCCCCATCATTTCCTGCCCTGAGCTATCACTTCTCCCTCTCATACTTCATTTCTCACTGTTTTATGTTGCTGTTTACTCCTGGGGAAAAATGAATGCAAAGTTGGGTATGAAATGCTACCAAGTCAGCATGGTATCATCTTACATGCACTCTTGTATTAATTTGTAATGAATTGCAGTATTAATGTTTCTATAAATTACCAGGCAGTGGAGGCTCAAGCCTAGCATGTAACTTTTTAATTTGGCCAAATTATGGAATGATGCAACCATTTTGTTTTTCAGCACTTGTAGGTAGTACTGAAGGGCTGAAAACTCAAACTCTGGGAATTTAGTTTCAAATGTGGGGGCTTGGAGAAGGAACCATCTTTTGGGGGGAACTGGTCTATGACTAAGGACCCTTGGCACTATGGTAAAGGAAATAATAATAATATCCAGATCCTGCACTTGGATCCTCTGGTTTGCAGCTTTGTAACCTAAAATGCTAATTTGAGTGCTCACATGTAGAATTCTACACAATAGACTAGCTACCTGGGTTTAAAAACATTGGACAATATATGGTTTGTTCTGAAATGTTTTAGATCTTTCTATTGTTATTTATTTTATTGTTCTTGATGGACAATAGTAATATCTACCTCTTACATAGCACATTTCATCCATAGATTCGAAAGTGCTTTACAAAGGAGGTCAGTAGCATGATCTTCACTTTACACATCAGTAAGTGATTTGCCCATGGTCACCCAGCAAAGGAGTGGCAGAGCCAAGAATTGAAGCCAGGTCTTCTGAGTCCTGGTCCAGTGCACGATCTCCTAGAAAAATAATTAAACATGACATTGATCTAATGCCCACTGAAGTCCATGAAGTTTTTCCATTGACTTTATGGGACACTGGATCAGGCCCCAACCTGCTTCATCAATAAACTGAAGCTCAGCACTCAGAAGTACATTAAATAACATTCACGAATATCATGGAATATTTCTATACATGTCAAGTATCCCCATCTTGGGGTAGGGATGTCCTGATTTTTGTTAAAGCAAAACTCTCACCTTTTTCCTTCCATTGTGACCCTCTATAAAGTTCATAGAACACACTGTATTTTAGTGGAGAATAAAGGTGTGCATCTGTTTTCCTGCAAATAGTTTACATTATCCTATTATTGGACAGTACCAACTAAATGTATGCCTAAAATTTAGGATGGTGGGGGTTTTGAGGAAAAACAGTATAAGCAGAAATGTTTTAATCATTTTTAAAGAGAATGAAAAATATATTCTTTAAAATTAAAAGTTACCTTGCAACATTCTGAAAAGAAACACAGTAGCATATTGTGTTGGTGCCTGACAATTAGAACGTGAAAGTAACCAGTCTAGTTATACCACATAAGCTGAGTGAGTGTGTAGTATACAAAAAAAAGAGTGAAAAGAAATTTAAATTATCGAATGATTTTATTTTTAGTGATACAGTAATAATAACAACCTCCTATACAACACTGTTCATCAGTAGATCATAAAGTGCTTTACAAAGAAGGCCAACATCATTATCCCCATTTTCCAGAAGGAGAAATGACTTGCCTTAGGTCAGCTGCTGGGTCAGTGATTGCGCTGACTCTAGAACACCTGTCCAGTGCTCTAGCTACTAGGCAACACTGCCTACCAACAAATTCACAAAGATATAAGGAAAGTAGAAAAATTCACTTCTATTTAGAAAAAGAAGAGCAGTTCTCTGTTTTCAATTGTAGGCCCTGATACTACAAAAACTTAAACATATACTTAAATTTATCCATTGTGAATAGTTCCATTAACTACTCCAGTGCACATGTCTCTGCATGGCTGAGGCCTGGAAGAAGAGGAGCATGTGAGGAAGAAGTTAGAACACAAACGATATTAACCCAATAAATAATATCTCAAATAATGTCCAATTTGTAAAAGCAATGAGATCACATTAGCGTCATTGACTACACAGAAAAAAATGTCTTAAAGGTTAAGGAATAACTATTAAAAATATGAGATATCTTCAATTTATATTTCAGAATTTTATACTCATTATAAAAGGGAAGCTATCGTCTAATTATGCCAACAACAATTAATTAACATCAAGAACTCTGGAATGACTGAATTAACAGTAAAATAATTAAAGACTCTATTTAGTCTTTAGAGTTTTAGCAAACAATTTATTATATAGTAAATGCTTAGATTAATCATATATTTCTAAAAAGTCACTATATTTTCATGCTTAAATTTCAGCTGTAATCCTGCAGTCATATCCATGTGGGCAAATTCTGCCTCTGGCTGAACAAAAGACAGCAATTCCTGTCCCAAGTGTTCAGAATTTATTTTTTTAAATGGCAATGATTCAGCGCTAAGTTGTCCAAGACAAATCCAGATACATGTGGAGTCTGATTCTCTACTGCTTGACAACTTGTGTGTAGTAATTTACACCTGTGTAAAAAGGGTGTCAAGTGCTATCGTTCCGTTCTGGTAGCTTTGGCACCTACTTTGGACAGGTAGCAGCAGCAGCACAGGGTACAAGATGAACACTTTTTTTATTATTCTGATTCTCATTTATGCTAAGACCCCTTTATACCACTCTTGCAGTCTAAAGGGACCTTAAAGTGAATGCAATGTGATTTAAGCCAGATCTTTAATTTAATTTAAGGCTTAGGCCTTGTCTATGCTAGAAAGTTGCATTACCTTAACTAGAATAGTATATTTAAATTAGAACAACCCTCCTTCTGTGGACTCAAGAGGATGGAGTTATATCTGTACAAAGGTGATTTATATGAGTATAGTTATTCCCATATGGGAAGGGGAATAAGTCTCCTTTCTACCTGCATGGCTGTATCCAAACTAGAGGTTGTACCTGTTTAAACTATTTCAGTTAAAAAAACCACACCAGTAACCAAAAGAATTATTCTGCTAAAAAAAACCTGACTAGGCTTTATTGTAAATTAGAATCAGCCTGTCATAAACAGATAGCTAAGGGTTAATGTTCTTTTACCTGTAAAGGGGTAACACCAGTAACCTGAAACACCTGACCAGAGGACCAATCAGGAAACAAGACTTTTTCAAATCTGGGTGGAGGGAAGTTTTGGGTGTGAGTTCTTTGTTCTTTGTCTTGGGTCTGACCCTCTCGGCTCTGAGAGTGATTTTTCTATCTCCTGGCTTTCTAATCTTCTGTTTCCAAGTTGTAAGTACAAGGATAGTAAGACAATAGGTTTATATTGTTTTCTTTTGTATTTACATGTGTGTAGTTGCTGGAATGTTTTAAATTGTATTCTTTTTGGATAACGCTGTTTATTCATTTTTTTCCTTTAAGCAATTGACCCTGTATCTTGTCACCTTATACAGAGACTATTTTTAATATCTTTTTCTTTCTTTTTTATATAAAGCTTTCTTTTTAAGACCTGTTAGAGTTTTTCTTTAGTGGGGACTCCAGGGAATTGAGTCTGCAGCTCACCAGGGAATTGGTGGGAGTAAGAAGTCGGGGGAAAATCTCTTTGTGTTAGATTTACTAAGCCTGACTTTGCATACCTTCTGGGTGAGGAGGAAGAGAGATTAGATCTCTCAGTACTTGTGTTTCCAGGACTGGAAGCAGGGAATCTCCTAGGGTTGTCCAGGGAGGGGAGCCTGGGAGGAAGTAACAAGGAAACAAGGGGAGGGGGTTATTTCCCTTTTGTTGTAAGACTCAAGGCATCTGAATCTGGGGGCCCCCCAGGGAAGGTTTTGGGGAGACCACAGTGAGCTAGGCACTGTATAATTCCTAGCTGGTGGCCGCGATACCAGGTCCAAGCTGGTAACTAAGCTTGGAGGTTTTCATGCTAACACCCATATTTTGGACGCTAAGGTCCAGATCTGGGAAGAAATGTTATGACACAGACCCCAAATATTTTTTTTCTGTTGTTGTTGCACTTAAACTGTCCCCCCATCTTCACCCAAAAAATATTTAAATCAGTGGTTCCCAAACTTGTTGCGCCGCTTGTGCAGGGAAAGCTCCTGGTGGGCCAGGCTGGTTTCTTTACCTGCCGCATCTTAAGGTTCGGGCAATTGCGGCTCCCAGTGGCTGCGGTTCACTGCTCCAGGCCAATGGGAGCCGCTGGAAGCCGTGACCAGTACGTCCCTCGGCCCGCACTGCTTCCAGCAGCTCCCATTGGCCTGGAGCAGCGAACTGCTGCCACTGGGAACCGTGATCGGTTGAACTTGTGGACATGGCAGGTAAACAAACCGGCCCGGCCTGCCAGGGGCTTTCCCTGCACAAGCGGCAGAACAAGTTTGGAAATCACTGATGTAAATAGTAGGTACAGGAATATGGAGTAGTATATCCAAATGTCATTAT
Organism: Gopherus evgoodei; assembly: GCF_007399415.2. Taxonomy (NCBI): domain Eukaryota; kingdom Metazoa; phylum Chordata; order Testudines; family Testudinidae; genus Gopherus; species Gopherus evgoodei. Next base: position 126,718,814 of record NC_044326.1, on the reverse strand, counting down.
TATGATCAATGATTTATGCATTGATTTCAGTTTGATATAGGATTTACAGATTTCTAAAGATGGGACAAGCTTCTCTTTAATAGCAGCTCTATAAATTCTTGTACACAATCAAGAATCTCAACAAAAAGAGGACCCAATCCTGCCAGCCTTTGCTATCATGGCTAATTCTTACTCCTGTGCATAGTCCCATTGATTTCATGAGGAAAGGTTGCAAGGTTTTAGCACCTTGACTGTTCCAAACCAGGATACACTTATGGGCCTAATTTTTCCACTGCTTTGCATCTTGTATAATTTTTTGTACTAGTGCAGAGACAGAGTAACAACTACCATTCTGACTGGGTGGTGTTTTATACTCAAGTTTCACAGTTGTAAATGCCTACCTAAGGTGAAAGCCAAAAGAAAATCAGGTTCATAGCATTTCCTTTGGAAATTTTCTGAAGCTGCCACGTATTGGGTTAAATCTAAATTTTCATTAGCATGAGAAACAAAGATTTTTCTGCTTTGCAATTCCTTTTGAATAATGTTTTGTTTTATACAAATAGGGCCAAATCCTACTGTCTGTACTCACTTCAAGCCCTGCCAGCCTTCATTTACTATTGATTTTGGTATGAATGAGTAAATTGAGCATGATTTGGCCCATAATTTTCAGCTTCTCTCCATGGGTCCAATCCAAAGTCCTCTGAGGTCAATGAAAAGACTCGCATTGACTTAATTTGGCATTGGATCAGACCTCGTGAAAGATTATTTTATCCAGATACTAAAAATATATTTATCTATTTTATATTCAAGGCATAATCTAACAGCCAGTTGGAGTAAACCTACTATAAGTATTTTCAGAATCCTAGAGCCTGGTATTTGAGGAGTGGGGTTGTATGGAGACAATTAGGCTGATGGATACCTTTAGTGGTCTGAACTTCTTTATGCTCATCAGGAATGAATTCTGAACCTTAAGTGTGCCCCCATCACTAATATTTGCTGTGTGTGTATATGCGTGTTTATGTAGGCTGATATGTATGTGTGGATATCTTTGCTATCTTGCAGCCTGAGTACTATGTACCTTTATATAAAAGATGCACATAAGAGAATGCAATAATAACATAGCAAATACATTTATTTTGGTAACTGTCATAATCTTTTCCTTGCTGCTGCCAACACTGAAATACTGGTTCCAGAAGCGCTTGCACAGGTACCTCCTTCTGTAAGCATGTACCTAGTATGGTTGACCCTTGCTATCCTAACCTATTCCCTCCAGACTCTGTAGAGATTTACTATTGGAAAGCATGTAACAGCCTTCCACACACTATTACCACTGGGTGTCACCCCAGGCACCCACTTAACGGCCGCCTGTTCATCGTGAGAAAGTAGAAAGACAATTGAACAAAAAGAAATAACTGTAAGAAGAGAAGCTCTTTTAAGGAGCTATAATAATAATGTTAGGAAAATGGTGGGGAGCCAAACTTCTTTCTGCTGTTCGACGGGATGTCATGTAGTGTCTTTCTGAGAGAGCTTAAACTAACAACTCTGTTTTAGCACATCAGGGACATAGAATAATAATCCAGGCAGAATCTTCCCACCTGCTAGGCTCTGTTAAAAATGTCAGTGCTCTTGTTTACCCCTTTAAATAGCTGTTTGAGCTTTCACCTTCTTAGAATTGCACTACTGCACAGAGTGTTCAGCGGGTCATGTCTCAGTCTGCTCCTAATATTATTATTCTCTGGACCCTGCGTCTCTCACACCTGGAACCACATAGAATCTTTTTTCTATTAGCCTATTAAGCCTTGCCTTATATTAGAATTTCACGTTGGGGAAGATGCTGGAATTAAAATACTGTATTTAATTGTCTCTGAAATACTGACCTTCTCTCTCTAACACATTTCACTATATAGAGCTGCACGCAGTTCCCCTCCCATCAAAGATCAATTAGCTTTCCCATTAATACAAACCTAGGGTCACATTCTCATTTCACTTACACTGGTGTGACTCCATTGAAGCCAGTGATGGGGAGCTAAGGAGAATTCACCTCCTTGTGCTTCAAGGTTTTACGAGTTGCTGAAATTAGGCTGAAATTTAGCAAACTTTTTTTTTTTATAACAAAGAGTATGGTTTGCTGATAAAATACAATGTTTGTCTTAATATGCTGTCCCTCCTGATTCACTGAAGAGGTTGAGTATTTTTTAACAAATATACATTAATAGCAGAGAGGTATTGATAAACAGCTGCTAAATGCTCACTTGCTTATTGCACATCCAGTAACAATATCGCCATAGTTCAGAGAAAAGACTGGTTATCTCCCTCTCTGGGAAGAGGTTCAACGTGTGTCAAAGGAGAGATTTCAAACCCTATGGCACAGAAG